>NW_007579632.1:112137-259190 GCF_000690725.1 Stegastes partitus | reverse complement strand
AAAGACTTCCACAGTGAATACATAGTCCCGACAGTAAAGCACAGAGGTGATACTGTGATGATATGTGGTTGCATGGGTGCAAAATGTGTTGGGGAAATGACATTTAAAGATGACGCCATGAGTGTCTTTGGATATACCAGTGGTCTGACTGACAAGATGACTCCCAGTTTGTAGAAGCTTGGTAGAAGAGGAATATTTCAGCAAGATAACAATTTAAAACAAACTGCCAAAATCACGCAAGATTTTTTGTGAAGGAAAAGAAAAACAAAAACTATGAGGTGGCAAAGTATGCTTCCTGACTTAAATCTAATAGAGCAACTTAGGGTATTTTAAGAGAAAGGTAGAGCAACACAACCCATCCAGCAAAGAACAGTTTGTCTGATTAATGGAAGAACATCTCTTTAGAAAATTGTTGTACTCAATGCCAAGGAGGAATGAGTCTGCTGTCAGAAATAAAGGCAGATTGGGCGCCGCAATCGCTCACCTGGTTGAGCTGGCAGTGAGTTCGAATCCGGCTCATGACACTTTGCTGCAGGTCCTTCCCCCATTCTTCTCCCCCACTTTCCTGTCTCTTTCTTCACTATTTACTATCTAATAAAGGCACCAAAGGCCAAAAAAACAAAAAAAAAGTAAAGGCAGACATGCAATACTAAAAAAAAACCAAAGTATTTAAATCTCTATCTATCTAATATTCACAATAAGCATTGGTGCACTGGTCACGTCTGATTTGCTTCCCAGCTGCATGCTTCCTTTTTTTCACCCCCCTTTCGGCCTGTGGGTTACGTGGCAACAGCCTCCATATGGTAATTAATAGGTTTTATTTGCAGGAGCTGTGAGTGTGAGGAGAGAGGCTGTGCACCAGTGGCACTCATAGCTCTGGGATACGGACAACTGCTAACAAACCATTTTCTGCCTGAGGAATCGGGTTATAAGAAGGTAATTTTCAGTCTTTTGTTTACCTTACCAGCTCAATCCAGCCACAAAAAGCACCTATAGCAGCTTTGCATCCTAAAACTCTGACGTTATCGGGCGAAAAAAATTGCACTGAACAAAAATATAAACACAACACTTTTTTTTTTGCTCAAATTTTTCACGAGCTGAACTCAAAGATCTGAGACTTTTTCTGTGTACACAAAAGACCGATTCCCTGTCAAATATGTAATAACAAATTTGTAGGGATGGACCCAAACATCTGAATATCCAAATATACGGTTGCTGTGTTGGTATCCAGATATCAATTTTGCGATCAGAATATTCGCCGCCCTCCGTTGTTGTGGGATCGGGATATATATTCGCCCACAACCCGCCACCTGCCCACATCTCCTTCACATGGAGTTGATCAGGTTGTTGGTTGTGGCCTGTGGAATGTTGCTCCACTCCTCTTCAATGGCTGTGACAAGTTGCTGGATATTTGCAGGAACTGAAACGCCAATCCAGAGCATCCCAAACATGCTCAATGGGTGACATGTCTGGTGAGTATGCTGGCCATGCAAGAACTGGGATGTTTTCAGCTTCCAGGAGTTGTGTTTCAGATCCTTGCAACATGGGTCTGTTCAAAATGCCACCAATAAAATGCAGCTGTGTTTGCTGTCCATAACATACGCCTGCCCATACCATGACTCCACCACCAACATGGGCCACTCGATTTACAACGTTAACGTCAGCAAACCGCTCACCCACACGACGCCGTACACGCTGTCTGCCATCTGCCCTGTACAGTGACAACTGGGATTCATCCGTGAAGAGAACACCTCTCCAAAGTGCCAGACGCTATCAAATGGGAGCATTTGCCCACTCAAGTCAGTTACGACCACGAACTGCCGTCACATCGTGAACCCGACGAGGACGATGCAGATGAGCTTCCCTGAGACGGTTTCTGACAGTTTGTTCAGAAGGTCTTTGGTCATGCAAACCGATTGTTGCAGCAGCTGACTGGGTGGCTGGATGTGGAGGTCCTGGGCTGGTGTGGTTACATGTGGTCTGTGGTAGGAGACGGCTTATGGTAGAGAAATGAACATTCAGTTCACAGGCAACAGCTCTGGTGGACATTCCTGCAGTCAGCATGTCGATCGCACGCTCCCTCAAAACTTGTGACATCTTGTGATGCTGTGTGACAAAACTGCACATTTACAGTGGCCTTTTATTGTGGCCGGCCTAAGGCACACCTGTGCAATAATCATGCTGTCTAATCAGCATCATGATACGCCACACCTGTGAGGTGGATGGATTATCTCAGCAAAGGAGAAGTGCTCACTAACACTGATTTAGACAAATTTGTGAACAGTATTTGAGAGAAATAGGCCTTTTGTGTACATAGAAAAAGTCTCAGATCTTTGAGTTCAGCTCATGAAAAATGGGAGCAAAAAGTGTTGCATTTATATTTTTGTTCAGTGAATGATAAACAGTTGACAGGGATAAGAGGAGGCTCTAAAATACTAAGCATAACAAGAACTTGCTGAAGTCATAGCCTCTCAAACCCTATGGACTGTTTCCATCCCAGCTGAGTGCCGTGTGTTTGGGATTATATAGCACCCATCTCACTTGCAGGGCAGTTTATCCTGACATGCTCTTAATTATCCAGGACCTCTTGATGTCTAATCCTGACACGACGCTTCACCAATTTGACATGGCAGCTCCTTTTCCTCGTCGAGTCAAATTCTGAGTTCTACGACCCGTGCTACGCTGATGAAAAAATCTATAATGCTCTCATGCATTAGGCGCTCATTAACGCCATCCACTACTAATCCTGAAAGCTTCACTTTTATTCTGTGTGTGTGATAGCGAGTCACACAAAGCCTGACATACACTACCCAGGCTGTGTTACATAATCAAACTTGGCAAAAGCTTCCAGCATAGCCTCTGTGATCCCAGTGTCAGTTATTGCTGAGAACCAACGCCTGAGCTCAGCGCAACCAGTGGCCAGCATGTTAATCCCACATCTGTCACTCACTGCGGGTGACTTAATCACCCCAACTTGAATTATTTAAAAAGAACTGATGGTCGCAGAGCTCATGGAAACTATTCAGGATTTGTCATTACCCAGCAAAATTTTGTTCAGTGGTGCCGATGATTACATTGCTTGCATAGCTTGCATAACTGTCATGTTTCTTTCAGCTCTTTACTCAAAGGTAGCCCTGTCACAGAAATACAACATTTGATCATAGATCTTTCGCATACATGAATGTCTTGTCACCTATGTTTTCTATCAAAATATCAATATGTCTGTCATTTCTGCTTTTTGGAAACCCCATGTTGCATGCTCTGTGTCTCATTAGAATTGTGAAACTCTATTTCAAACCATATACTGTTGAGCTGCAAAGTTTTGGTAATGAATAATATAGATTGTTATCAGTGTACAAGCAGACTGAAAAGTAACCAAATAAAATAGATTCCCCAAACTTGTGGTAGGTAGTGTGGCAAAAGTGTCACCATTCCATAGTTTGTCAACCAGGAGAAGTCAGAAATTAATTTTTTATGATCAGATTTCCCATTTTATTTCCCTCTTTGATAACCAAATTCAGGCAGCCTTAAAAAAAAAAATCCCTCTCTGTACAGTATAAATACACACATATATCATTCAGATTGTATGTATCAGATTAACTTCCTCTCAAATATCATTAGAATAAATTAGAATTAGAATAAAACTTTATTGATCCCTTCAGTACAAAACCTCGGGGAAATTGCTATTATTTATTATTATATTGTAAATATACAATATTGGCAGACTACTAAATACTGGACATCTTCAGCTGACAAGAAAAGCTAAATGTGGAGTTATTGTTATTGCTGAAGGCTTTCTTCACAGCAGAAATTTTGACTTCCTAGCAAGCAAATCACGGCGTTCCTGATGATAATACTAGAAACTAAAGCAGCTTGATGGAATTTGGCCATCATGAATGTTATTATTGATGTTTTTCTTCTGTTCCATGTCAAAAAGTGTTGTATGAAAAAGACTGATAATGAAATGTAATGTTTTAAAACATTAAGGCTTCATTTATGCAGGGGTAGAAGAGTAATAATGATTTCTCTTGTGCTGTTTACCCAGTTGGTCCGACAAAGCCGGCTATATTCCTCTTGGCTAGGTCCACAGGGCCAAAAGGCCCCTGGCCTCACCGGTTGTTTGTGTGTCACAGTGATTAATTGATGAGCCTTCTTGAATAATTGGCCAAAGACCAGTAAGTCATCTGACTGTGGTGACACGAAGCTTGATCTCTCGTCTTAAACCAGCCCTCGTGGTGATGTGTTACTTCAGCCACCACTTTGTCCATTGATTAGCCAAGCCTGAGGAAATCCAGGGTTTCGGTCAGATCTTACATTTCAATACAGCGCACACTGGTGAACCACTTTCAACAAAAGAGATAAAAACATTGTTTTTTCACAGTTAGTTTTTTAATTGAATAATTTAAATGACTTTGAATTAAAATCAAAAGCCCAGTAGACATTTTGCTGGACATAGGAAGACTTCTACAGAGGTCAAAAGTTTTTCCAATCATCCCTTTAAGAGAAATACCTGTTTAATCATAAGCTTCTGTGCAGAAAGAAAGAAAGAAAGGAAGAAAAGAACAGAACTTAAATAATTGAAAACTAAGACAAGTATTATATTTTTGCCTCTTAATGGTGATTTCATCGTAGTACTCTGGTAAAAACAGATAAATATTGATTGCTGTATTCTATCAAAAAGAACTTTGTATAAAAATAAGCAGGTTTGTTCAGCCTGGCTGCTCCCTATAATCCATTTTATAACATCACTATGATTTTTACACTATAAATCTTCATATTTAGCTAAAACATTTGTGATTTGTGTGTGCTTCTTTTTTTCTTTTTTTCTTTTTAAGGGCTCAGATGGGAAACATCGAAGCTAAAACAATATCTGAAAAAAAGTAGAAATGATTGAGCTATCCATTTCAGTGATGCAGCATCGAAGCTGTTGACTCTTCACCTCTGAAATTTTGTAAGATGGTGCAGAGGCTTCACACATCAGTGTACATAACCTTCCCAGAAGGTATTGAGCATAATAAATGTTGGGGTTGGATAAAGAATGCT
Source organism: Stegastes partitus (assembly GCF_000690725.1). NCBI lineage: Eukaryota > Metazoa > Chordata > Actinopteri > Pomacentridae > Stegastes > Stegastes partitus. Next base: position 254,147 of record NW_007579632.1, on the reverse strand, counting down.
TTACTTATCAGCCAAAAAATCTATTTAGATTTTACTACATCCTAAAGTTTTTTTTTCTAAAAAAGCAACATGTAACCAAGAAATATCATAGACTCAAACATAGCATTAGAGTTAAATGACTATTAGGAAAATATTAGTCATTGTGACCAACATAACAACCATTTTATGGTTCTCCTCCTAGTTTTCATTTTCTACCTTTTCACCATATTCCATAAGTTCCTTCTTTACACATCCTTTATATGTGAAAGTTTTACTAAAATAGATTCATAGGAACATGACATCCACATGTTTAGTGAGGTAATGAATAAACTGGACTTGATTAATAGTATGTTGCAATACAGCATGAACATGTTGAGGTTTGAATGATAACTCTGACAAGGCATCTAGAATAAGGGATCATTTTTGAATGCTATCGCCCATGCCAATGAAAAAAAGTGTCATGCATAATAAATTTGTTTCTTAAACTACTGTATATAGTGATAACAAATAAATCTTAGAACAAATTAAGTTTTACATGATTTGGTTTTATCTTTTGATTCAACAGGGACTTCCTTCATTGAATGGCATTTTTTTTTCTTTTTCTTTTTTTTTTCTTAGCAATGATTTAAATCTACAGAGAAACCAGTTGCAAAATGGAGACTCCAACACCATTTTAAAATATAGCTACCCGTCTTTTTCAACATCAGTCTAAACTGGTTTTTGGGGAGTGAACGATCGTTTAAAAAAAAACTTGAGTCTGAGCTACACTCCATTACTTTGGTATCAAATCTGCGAAATCATATGCATACAAGTACAATAACAACAAAAACATTGTATGGTCACTCTCCTCGCACCATGCCTTCGACATGTCATGTGTGAAGCGAGATATCTATATATGTATGTGTCGGTCAAGGGAATCATTAAGAATATGTTTATTGACATTGATTCAAAAATAAATTGTGCTTCAGTGTTTATTGCTCCCATTCAGACGTCTTTCCAGTGTCTTAACTCTTCGTATTAGCATATTGCTCAAATACATCGAGCTGTCTACAGTTTGCAAGAATCAAGTAATGTAAAAAGGGGAAGCAGTCTCTTTCTTTGTTTTGCTGTTGCCCGTGTATATCTGTATATCTGTACTGCTTTTAGCCTCATTAAGGAGTATTTTGTCTATCGTAAATAAATATGTCGTCCTGTAAGTAGTCTACAAACAGCTGAGCTCTCTAAATAGCAACATATAGGGACCTTAGCTACTGCTGATTTGCAAATGAACAGAGATGTAGGAGCAGCTACTGTAAGTTTGCCTATACATTTGGAGTATTCTAACCTTATTAGTACAACACAGAGTGTTAGTATAACTCAGTGTCTTTGTCATGTTTGTTTCTTATACCTTGTGCCTTGTTAATTTAACATTTGAGATAGGTGCTTGTGTGGTGGATAGAAACACCTATGTGGCTTGATCACAGGACGACTCTTTGGTCAAACAAATACTACAAGAAAAATGATCACTGCCTTTGTACAATTTAAGCAATTTGTGTGGTTTTTACACTTACTTGCTGTCATTTTAATTTAAGTCTGGTCAAACAGATTTGATAAACAGCTTTTCTTTGAAATTGGCTTGATGCCACCTTTTTTTTCTTGGGTGTTGTTTCTTGCAACGCCATTACATAATTTCAACAGAACTCAGTAGAATGTCTTTCCCCTGATACAGTTAACATGCATAGATTTTTTTTTTAAAGAGAACAAATACACATTAGGTCTGATCAATTTATGCCAGTTTGTCTTAATTTCTATACAAAATGGAAAACACATGTTAATGTCTGCCAACATACAAGTTTGAGTGTAACTAAAGGTACACTTTAAGGTGCATTTCTTCGTGGGGTTACTCTTTATTTATTAATTTAAACAACCTAAACCTGTAAATTCAAACTGTAGTGTTCTTACAGACGGTTTGTTAAGGTCAGCTGTCCAACATTTGTGCTGTAGTTTACTGACTTCTTATCAGTGTTGGTGCATGTCATTTTATGTGTAGGCAGCCAAATCACGATGTTGGTGCCTTGGAAGAGGCATTATGTGATAATAAATAGTGTTTATAATGTTTAATTTCTGTTCAACACATTCTTTAAGGTTCTTTATAGTGCAATTCATTTTACGAACTCTCCCTATGTTGGGGTTAGACTGTGGGACCTCAGCAATACTAAGACGAAGTTGTTGAATTGTGCTGTTCATAGTGGCTCACGGTCAGATGTTTTATCATGGCTCGGTGCGTTTGAATGCTGCAGTGCATGAATTTTCAATGTGTCACTGAACGCAGGTCCAGCAATGCGAGAAAGGCTTAAGAGACGCCTTGTAACACTATTGTTTGTGGCCAAGAACAAGTTGAAATAGCAACTTCTATTTTTTTTGTAGAGGTGTATTTGGAAACTGATACTGCACACAAAACATAACTTACCTAAGAAATGTATTTACACCTATTTGATTATAAGGTTTCTGTCGTAATAGTAGTTTGATGCACTATCATTAAACACTCTTAACTCAAAATGACCATGTGAAAAAAAAAAGATTCAAGTTTCCATGAAGGAAGAAGGTCTTTCTCTAGCCTTTTCCTTGATTGTAGACATTCCTTACCACAATGTTTTAAGCTGTGTACTGCTTTCCCCCATTCCTTCCAGTTATGTCCCTTTTACTGTTGTCCTATTTGTTTTCCACTCTTTCACAGTAGTCAGCTTTTCCTATGGCACTTTGCATTGTTCTGCATTTTTACCCTTGGATAGTGTTATTGAAATTTCACCCAGGGTCAATGGGTAAAGGTCATATTTCCGACTCTCTACGATATGACCTTTGATCAAGTGCCCTGGTGGCCTGTAAGCGTTCAAACTCGTGTCGGCTGTTCCGGTCTGGACTGAGGTTCGCCAGTGCCCTGCTCCCACCACCTACACCCTCCTCCTCTTCCTCGTCTCGATTTAGGAAGGCCAGCTCGTTTTCGTAGCAGAAGGAATTGGAGCTGGGGACTAGGAACTTGTTCTCCACCATGTCCTTGGCACTGCAGCGGGGGGTGGACGGCACCTCATAGGTTTTGTGAAAGTGAGAGTAATCCACCTTGTATAGGTTCTTCTCCTCAAACAAGACTGGCTCAAACCGGTGACCCCAAAGGATCTCAGAGGCCAAGTAGGAGCTGCGAGCCTGCGTGGTCATGGCGGTTGCTTCAACCATTCCCTCCAAAATGACGACAATCTCAAAGTCTGCTGTCTCCAAGTCCTGTTTGCTGATTCCAAATAAGGGGCTCTCCTCATCTATCTCATGGAGAATAGTGATGGGTGAAACCAAGAAAATCCTGTCCAAGCCTTTGTCGAAGCCTACATTAATGTCTATCTGGTCTAGAGGAATATATTCCCCCTCATCAGTTATCCGAGGTTTGATGAGCTGGGCTCTGACATGGGCCTCTACAATATGGCTCTTGCGAAGATTCCCTACCCTCCACATGAGACACAGCTTTCCATCCCGCATGGCAATGACAGCATTGTGGCTAAACAACAGTGTTTGCGCTCGCTTCTTAGGCCTTGCCATCTTGGCCATGATAGCGCCGATCATGAAACAGTCAATGATGCAGCCCACTATGGACTGGAAGACCACCATGAAGACAGCCACTGGGCACTCCTCAGTCACACAGCGGTAGCCATAACCTATGGTAGACTGTGTTTCAATGGAGAATAGAAAGGCAGCCACAAATCCATTGACCTGCAGGACGCATGGAGTAAAGTTGTCATCTCCGGCTGGGTTATCCAAATCTCCATGAAGCAGAGCAATGACCCAAAAGGCTAAACCGAAGGCCAGCCAGGAGACGACAAACACGAGCGTGAAGACTACCAGCATCCATCGCCAGCGAATATCAACGCATGTGGTGAAGATGTCGGCCATGTAGCGCTGCGACTTCTCGTCCATGTTGGCAAACTGCACATTGCACTGGCCATTCTTCTTGACGAAACGGTTGCGGCATTTGCGTCGCGTGTGAATCTTGCCATTGCCAAAGCCGTTCATGCCATGCATGGTAGTGAGGCGCAGGCCCTCTTCCTCAGATGACACAATGCTGTAGCGGTTGATCCTTCCCACACTCATGCTCCTGACGGCGCCTCCAGCTGCAGTGTCGGAGCAGAAGGGCAGGCCTGGAGTCCCAGTGTGTGACCAAGGCCTCTCGCAGCGTGATCACTGGCTAAGCTGCATTTTAGTGAGTCATAGACCGGGAGCCGGGTGGGAGCCTTGTGCATTAATCCAGTCCCTGCAGAGAGAGTCGGGAGAAGAGAACATGGATGAGCATCTTTCTTTGACATAAGGGTCAAATTTACACAATGTGTAATAAACACACACACAAAACACAAAAGCTTTAATGAATGGACGGTAAAACACTGTTGTACTTGTGATACTCTGGTCACAGTTTTCTTAGTGGCCAACAGCAAAGGCCACAGCTTATTAAACAAACTGTCTGCGTGTTAGAGCACAAATGAGCATCACTTATATCTATTTTTTAATGTGCTATTATCATCATATTAAAATGTTTCTGGGAACTAGTAAACCAGCACTGGATGAACTTGATTTGGATTTTTATTTTTAGCATATGATAAAACATGACTTAAATGCTATTATGAACCATGTATTTTTCACTAGCCCTGTTGTTAATATGTTTGTTTGTTCATTATAGGATTTAGGAGTCAGATCTTAGGCAACAAACATAACAACGGAGATTGTCAGAGCTGGGCATCAGTGAAGTTTTATAGTATTTTCAACACAGATATGAGAATTTTTTACTTCTCAGCACAAGAGTTGTAGTGTTCCTGAATATATATATATACATATATATTCATTATTCATTTATTTATTTATTTATTTAAATACTCAGTGAGCTTTTGAATTGCCCCTAGGGGATAAATAAAGTTATTTGAATTGAATTGAATCGAATTTATACCAATTACTTCAGTTACTTCAAACTCCTTCCACTCGCCATCTTGCTCTCTTTAAACATCACGACTCAAAATCCAATTGGCGCTCGCTGAAGGGTCCTCATGTCTTTTGATGTCTGCTGGGTGAGTGAAGAGCTGGCCTCGCAGCACATCCACTTCTGACACATGGCACTTCCTGTGCATTTCTCTGTCAAATCATAAAGACGGCTGGCAGAGGAGACAAACGAAGTCACACCAGATGTTTATTATTATTTAATGACAAAAAATTACCATTGTGTCCGTCTCTGCTCGTATCTGGTTTATGAAATTCCAAGCCTACCAGTAGTGAAGGGAAAAGGCTGTCACGTGTTCATTTTTCAGCACTTCTTGGTTGTATTTATAGTCTATCAGCAGCATGCCGTGCTCTCTTCACACAGACAAGCTCTTCTATCTGTTCTGTTGTGGCCAAAGTTTGCATCGTCCTTTTAGTACATTACTTTTGTTAGGGGACTATAGGTGTAGAGTGTGTGTGTGTGTTTTAGCTCCTGAGGGATTTCTATGTGTGCCACTGATTCCACGGTCATGCAATTCCAGATGCTACATACAGCGATGTAGGGAGGAGGACTGTATTTGACCCCATTCTGTTCAATATGCAGCGTTATTAATCATGTGGTGTGGATGCAGTAAATTTATACTCGCTTCCCTTGGCGCTCCGTACAAGTATATTTCTCCTTGGTGCAATGCCCTGTATCACATATATTTATAGTAATTACACACTAGAACTTTAGTTTACAAGATTAGACACGCCACACACTTGAAGCTTGACAGCACATGCTCGTAACGTATGTGTCGGAATGTGCGTTTCAAATTAACTTAATCTGAAATACGTCAGTACAGCTGTCAAGTCATTGTCTCGGTCAGGCAGCAGATAACCTGGCCGCCGCGCTGGATTTTGCGCCTCAGGGTCAAGAAGTTTTACCCACGGGAGCTGGACCGAAACCCCTCTGGGTGCAGACAGCTTTTATCGCCTGGCCACATCCGTTGTGTGTCTGCCGCTCTGATTTGGGCCCTGAAGACTTGACAGTTCACTCATGTGCGCTCCCAAATCCCAAGAGCCCTGCTGTCTGCCACACACTCACACTAAATCCACCCCCCCCCCGCCTCACTCACGCTTTCAGGTGGAAGTTCTCCTGATACAGGGTCAGATTACCTCCTGCACAATCTTAAAACTGTCCCCTTGGGTCAAACACATACCCGTATCAAGAAAACATACTGTCGCTAAATGTGCTATTTTTATACTTCCAAGCGCCCATTTTGACTTTCAGCACACTCCAATCCCAAAAGAGTACAGCTGTTAATGCTAAAAATAGTGATGCTCTCAAATGTTTACGTTTGGAAATAGGCAACGCTGGCTTGTCTTATCCTTTCTAATGGAATCTAGATATTCAATTTTACACATACAATTTAATTAATCTAGTTTGGACTCTTTGTATTACCCATGTGGAGGTAGGTGGGCTGACATAGTAGCCACGCTGACCGAGTTATATAACTGAGATGAATCTTGACACTGAATATTGTCTCTGCATTTCCCATTACGCATCCTGGTCTCCACACGACATGCATGACCTGACTAGCCCTTCATGTTGCCCAGTGTCCATATAATACTGTAGTCGTGCAGTATCAGGTGTGCAGCGAATTGGTCAAATGAAAGTAAAAACCATCTGTGTAACCTTGGAGTCATTAGACAAGTGTTTTTGAAGCTCAAAGCATGCAGAAAGCTTTTCTGTAGCTGCGTAGGGAGCTCTTTTAAATCAGATTGTCCCACTGAGACGATATGTGTGTAGTTTCAGCATTTTCCCTGAGGTTTCCACCCAGGGATCAATAAAGTTCTATTCTATTCTATTCTATTCTTCTATTCTAATGTGTATAAAGTATTTAAAGATCAAGCTTTGTCACCAGGTTTTGACATGGACTTGATAGTTGCCTTTATCATGCCAGAAAGTTTGGCAAGTCACTGTCGAACAGACTTGACAAGTGCTTTAATTCAAATACTTCAGCAGATAAAGTGGCAATTCACAGTTCTTTACATGAGTACATCATATTAGCCTAACTAGCCAGAGAGCTGATCATATACAGACAAAGTAAGATCTTTTTTGTTTTGTAAAAATACATCTGCTTTAATGTTTTTTTTCACTTTAACTGAACCTGTAGTGACGAGTCCCACACTCAAAACTACAGAGGATTTATTTTATTTTTTTCAACAAAAGACAACAACTAAATATAACTTAAGTGCTGCTGTTAACTGTGTGTTGATGTAGTTGTTGTCTAGTGTTAGTCCTTGTATTGAGAGATGTGTCAGTCAGTCTGGAAGTGGGAACAGGTTACAGTTGAATTTTGGCGATAGGATGACAGTTGTCTTTATTTTGGCATCACAGATTGTACTGTTATTGCCATGTGTTGACTCCTAGAGTTCTACAACACTGAAATGCAAATGTACTACAAGCAGTGTGAGAAGACTTCTCAGAAGAGGGCCCTTAATAGTGTATTTTTTATATTTATATTGTTATCTTATCCTCCAGTTAAACCGGGTTTGCTTTGGAATACATAATAACCAAAGATTGTGTATCTTTGATTCATAAGGAAGAACACGGAAAGTGATTTGCACTTTATTCAATAACCTTTTGTGACCTCGTCCACTGTGTGGGTTCTTGGGGAGTTGAGAGGGGCGACTAGGGGAGATGATAAGCTTGCAGCTGATTAGGATGAATAGAATGAATAATTGGATGTGCAAAATAATAGAACGGATTGGGGAGGAACAATGAAGTGGAGTGGGAGAGGGTACTTCAGCTCAAGACATGCATACAGGAAACTGAGCTACTGAGGAGCTACGATCCCGGCCCACCTCCCAAGGCCATTGTGAAGGAAGAGCCAAGGCTCAGGTATCATTGTATTTTCCTATAGCTCACCACGCGGAACTCATCGCGTCTCAAGTAACCTACAAGTATTTTCCTATAGAAAGCAACACCACTTCAACATGCACAGACGTCTGATTGCAAGCATATTAAACAAACTGGAGAACAGCTTGTCTTTTTTGTTGTTTTCAAATGTAATGCAACAGGTGGTGGAAGTCATTTTAAAGGCTGCTAGACTAAAAGACAACAAGAGTAAAACTTAGACCCAGACAGTAACCAACCCTGGAGGCTGTGAGATTGTGTATGTAGGCCATCCTCTGTGCTGAGATGTCATCTCAGGCGGCCGTTGAAAAAAAAAAGTGTTTATCTCGAACCGATAAAACTTTACAGAAGTGAGTCACCTTCTCACATTGTTATAACAGCTTGTGTATTCTGTGTGCAAGTAGAACAAAATCAGTATTTACCCTCCCCACCCCCCCTACCCCCCAACCCTCTGCTGCACCTGTAGCTGTTCCACTGTTCAAACACCTGGTTCCCATTGATTGATCATCCTCACATGTGAGCTTCTCACTGGGCTTTTTTGATCTTTATTTTTTGCAGTTTGCTTTTTAATTATTTGTGCCCGTGTACAAAGGCTGAATCACCCATATTAAACCTGAACTCTGTCATTTCCAATTTTAAGTGACACCTGTTGGTTAAAGGCTTTAAATGCAGAACTGTCAGCCATTACAGATACAAAAAGATATATACGCAGTAGTTCATGTTTGTACCATTTTGATAAATGTGTTTTTTATGTTTTCACTTTGTCGACTGCATATTAATTTCCCCTTTCGGGTAATAAAAGTGAATCAAACTGAGCTAAGCTGAGATGAAAAGCAGGATGAGGTCATTGAACTGTCAGGCAACATTGCATAATATTCATTCTCTTCATCTTCTGTCTCTTTTGTACCTGCACATCAGTGATTTCTTTATAGACTGGCAGAAAAGTGCAACATCGGAGGCAGCACATTTATCCATTAATACCTCCTCAAGTCCGTCCTCTACTCCCAGGACACTGGGTGCCAGAGTTATTTGCTGAAGTTGAATTGGGGAGATGTAACGCAGACAACACACAGTTTGTTTACTTTGACTGCATTTGAGATTCTGCTGAGTACAGTTAAAATGTTGTTGTTATTTATTGATTATTAGAAAAGTAATCATTGTCATTATTTATTATATCAAAAGTCAAAAGTTGTGGCAAATACCTCTCACAGTTTTGCATATTTAAAAATCATAGCTATTTAATTTATGATAAGAAACACATATAAACGAATCTACTCCACATTTCAAAAGCTGGAAACAGTAAATGTTCAGGTATTTTTATTTAAAAACCGACATTTATCTTTGATCTCCTATTAACCGACGATTGATTGTCACCACATGAATGTGTTCAGTAAATTATTAATCATTTGATAATTTCACCAATGCTGTTATAAAGCTTCTATGTAGTCTCTCTCTGCTATCCTGGCTCAGAGAACAAGATGTAATTTGGATCGAAGGGAAAGCTACGTTATTATGGATTCGAATTTCATCTGTCGTACTAAAGGACTGATTTTTTTGGTTTGTTTTAAGTGATTATTTTTAAGGATGATCTTTTTTTGCCATTCAGTTACATCTCAGTTGTTTGTTTTAACCCTTTGGGAGCTTGTCAAAATCAGTGTGTGATATGGAAAGGGAAGGCCTTCTGGACCAGCCCAAAATCTAAAGACTTTAAAAAAAAGGGGGATTTATGGAGGAATAATCAACAGCATTGTTTTATATTCAAACAGTTGCTATAGAAAAGCTTCACTACTGTGGACTCCACACTATCACACAGTATGTGTTGTTTTGGCTCTGCGGTGAAGCACAATGGATTTGAAACAGAACAGTGAGATAAAAGATTTCAGCTTCAGCTTGTGCTGTTTACAATTACATCACATGAAAAGGCTGTTTTAGACGTGTTCTCCCAGTTCGAGGTGACGTGCGTAGATGAAAAGATGAAATCATCCCACTTTACTTTGTTCGCCTTTGCACTCAGTGACTAGTTTAGTGAAACTCAAACTGATGCTGTTTCTGAACAACTGTTTTAAAAATGATAAATCATAACATTAGATGTTTGATTGAATTTCAGTAGAATGACGTGGACGTGCTCCATAGGGAATGCTTGACAGTGGGTATTGTCTTCCACTTCCACTTTTGTAAACCTACAGACCTGCGACAAACACTGATGTTACAGTCAGGCTTAAAGTTTGAAGTAAAGTTTTCTGTCCTTGCCTTACCTTTATTTCTACCTGTCCTACTCCGGGGCTGTAGAACTAGAAGGTTGGTATCTTCTCTCCCAGTGTCCCTGTTAACCAAACTGAGGCATTATCTGCATCTGCCACTACAGCTGCTCCTTGTTGGTGTGCTACTCTGATACTGGAGAAAACCACTCCAGCATCTTCAGCACAAGGCACAGACCCCCTTTGAATTTCTTCATCCTTGCTTGATCTCTTGTCTCTCTCTTTTTCAGGAGCTTTTGCGAGCGCAGATGAATTGCAGTTCTGAGCAGGCTGAACAACCGCACCAGAACCCCGGGTCAAGCTGCTGCTGCTGCTGCTGCTCAGTCAGTGCTGGACTTGCGAAACAGGTGCAAAAGGTTTAAACGCGAACTATCCAAATGAAAAGTCAGGTTTTTGTATCTCCATCTTTTGAGGCGATTTCTTCAGCGGCTCTTCTGCACATCCTTTATTTTTGACTAACATTAAGTCTATCCTTCACATTTGCCATAAACCTGTCTAATAACCCCTCACTGCTTATTAACTGAACAGCTCCCGCTATCAATCTTTTGCAATCTGATCTAGTTGGACTGCTGTTCTCTCTCTCTCTCTCTCTCTCACACTCTCTCTCCCTCTGACTGTTTCTCTCTCTCTCTCTCTCTCTCCCTCCCTCCTTCCTGTGGTGTCACAGAAGCTGCCATTTGCAGCCTCCCTCCCTCCCTCCCTCCCTGTATTCTCTCCTCCCCTCCTCTCTTTCTCTCCCTATCTTGTTGTCTCGCTCCCTCCCTCCCACATCACGGCACTACCAGTTGACAGCAACTTGATGCACAGACATATCATTCAGAAAACGCAAGCAGACTGAAATCATATTTGATTCAAAAGTAGATATAAGCAACACTGGGAGGAGCAAAGGATAAAATCGGAGGCCAGAATTCGCTGCTTTATTTAAATCCATTTGTTCTGCTTTAATTCTGGCGATAAGTCCAGTTATCCCACCTAGCGGAAAGATGTCATTTCATTTGGGTTTCTCTGTGCATGGTATTAGCAGCATCAAGTGACAGCATTGACTGTTGTACCCCTACGACATGACCAGGGCAAACTTTCATGTGTCGTTTTGACGTGTGACAGCCAGTTGCTGTAATGAAAGACTGTATGGGTTCAAAATATCATGCTGCTGGGTGCTGTGTCTCCGTGCAGACTGATGCCTTTCACACTTGTCACCAACAACTAATCAGCTACAATTGACCCCGAGGATGAGTGTGCGCCTGTGTGCTCAGTGAAATGACAGTCTGCCAGGACTTACTTGTCAGAGGAATTGAAATTATTACAGCGATGCCAATCACTATTAGTCAGCTCTTTAATTTCATCATGTTCCGTAACACGCTTGTACATCTTCAGGAGAAGTCCAGAGGAAGATCTGTTTTCAGTGTTCACACTAATGTGTCACTATGCCTGTAACATTCTTCAGCCTTTGGTTGTTGTTTTTTTTTTCGGGAGCAAGCTGCAGCTTTTTGTCCGTTACCACCACTGTTGAGTACTTTACTGTTACCCTTGACAACTTCAGTGTGACATTATCCTCAGAGCTGAGTGCCCGCTCCCCTTTTCTCACATCTTTTCAGAGAGCCAGTCATCAGTCAAATGCTAAAAGAGATGACAATTAGTAAGGGAGGGGGTTGAAAGAGTGAGAAGTTTCTAAATACAGCCATACTGGCTCAGCCCCAGCTTTATCACTAATGATTCATCAGTGCAGGAACCCTCTCTCTCTCTCTCTCTCTCTTTTTTTCTCTCTCTCTGTGCTCCTATTCTTTCTCCCTCGCAGCCTCTGATTTCAGACTTCTGAGGGTGATTTGCAATAGCCTGTGTGTGATCATCACCAGGCTATTGTGTTTGGCCGAGGACGTCAACTAATGGAGCTCAAAGCGTCCTTTTAAGGTCCCTCTCCGTCTGTGTCGGCAACAGGTACTGTACTGGATCCTGCATAATGTAAGGCTTCGACGCCGTAGCGTTGCAAGCTTGGAGAACAGTAGATCACAAGGTTCACACATCTAGCCTGTAAACCTTGTTATGTAACTGCACCATAATCACAGGTGGCTGCTCACATATCCTTTGGATGTCTGTGTCTAAATGAGAGGGTTTTGCCTCCCAGGGAGATGGCTAAGTGGGATTCAGTGCCGCTTCCATGGCTACAGGTATAACACATTTTCACTATTTTCAGACCAATAAGAACTGGTAGAAATTAAGCAATAAGAGAGACAGGGGGAGACAGAAAAAATAGAGGGTCAAGGCTTTTGCAGAATTGGGCCACTGGAAATGTTTTGGAAAAATGAAAAATAGAGGTTATAAGCAGTTAAACAGTTGGCAGACAGGCAACCAAATAAAGGAAAAAACAACATGAACTCTCCCAGTAAGGTGTCAGACAACCACATGCAGCCATAACAGCTTAACTGCATCTTGGCATTAGTTCTCTGTAACTCTAAGGAAAGAATGAAACAACATTCTTCGAAAAGATTCCCTCATTTGGTGTTTTGACGATGGTCATGGAGAGCGCTGATCAGTCAGTGTGCAGCTGGTTTGAGTTTGCATATGATTCACATTAATGTCATCAAATCTGTCTTCGATACTTTCTGGAATATGGATGAGAGCTTTGTCATCCTGGAAGAAACCACTCCCTTGGAAATGTTACATCACGGGAAAGAAGGTGGTCTCTCAGAGCGATTTTGCACTGATTTGCAGTGACGCTTCATGTACGGAGACAAGATGAGCCTCTCTCTGTAGGAGGCGAGGGTTCAGGTGTTTCCTTTGTCTGTGGGAATTCAAACTATTACCTCAAAATTTGAAAAATTCTGATTATAAGTCTAGACTGGTGACCTGTCCAGGGTGTCCCCTGTCTTCGCCCTGAGTTAGCTGGGATAGACTCCAGCCCCCCACGACTCTAGTGAGGATTAAGTGGTGTATAGATAATGGATGGATGGATGATTATAAATCTGTTTTACAGCCTCCAGTCGATGCATCCTCTAATTTAACCATTTAAAATGAAGCACTTCTTTGTGACTCTTCTGCATTTCAAGAAAAATTCACTGACCAAATAAGTCAAAAAATAGGCTGATATGTTGAAAAATGTAGCTGCGGTGTAATTTAAAACAAGCTAATCTGGGAGCTTTTCGAGGTGAAGCCTGAAAGTAAAAATGGAAGCGAGAGGTGGCATGCTGAGGTATTAAAACTGCAGCTGAGCAGAGAAAGTGAGGAAAAAAGTTGGTGATAGTGCAATCACTCTACTCCTGCCAGTTGTATGCAGCAAGGTGTAATTTGCATTAATCAGAAGGGTCCTAAGAATAAACTTTTCACGATCTTTCTGGTGATAGTGATTGTGGCATTTCATTTTTTACAATGACACTCGCCTCAAGGCAGACACTGCACAGGAGCTCTGTTGACTTATTGCTGCTGACAGCTCAATCTCTCTCCATCATAATCAAGAAATATCATCTAAAAGGGTTTGACACACACGGAGGAATACATATGAAATGCTTGCTGTATTAGTGATTTGTAATATTTGATTTTAACGAATGTGTTTTTTTTTCCAATTTAGATTCATTTCTGGAGCTTTTAAAGGTAACACATGAGCCTGTTTTTTGGACTATATAGAATGCAAAACTCCAGCTTTCTGTCCCAATGACTCACTGCACATTATTTAAAATGATGCAAACTAGCGCGCTATTTAGACTCTACTAGACGACGGCTATATACCTTTCTCTGCCTTTCATCTTTTGCCCTGCACTAATCCATCTCTATACTGTGTGGAAGCCCGGAAGAGCTCTGAACTCCCCCCGCCCCTCCACCCTTGCTCAGCTTGTCACTAAGCACCCCAATTACATTATTCTCTGAGTCTCCTGTCTGATGCAGCTATTTCAGGCTCTGGAGCCATTCCTGTTCATTTCATTTTTTGCAACTTCATTTCTTGTCAGTGGGAATTAGGAATGTGATATTACTGTACTCGCACTGGCTGGATTAGTTGTGCAAAGGCCTTCTTGTTCTTGGACCCAGCTGGTTGTTGCTTAGCGTGGCGGTGGTGTGTCTGTGTCGGGGGGCTGATTCATTGTTTGGCAATGTGGAAACAATATTTTACACAGAATGAAATGTTGCTCGTAGTACAAGCGTAAAGCCCTGATTGGGTTTTTAAAGCAAAGTTTCTGTTTTTTGTCATTCTTTTAATTGGAGCTGATTCTGTTCTGCAAAATATAGATTATACATAGAGCGTGATAAACACACTGGAAACAAAAAAAATTCAACTGTAATCTTTTGAACAATTACTGTTTTAAAACAATAAAACTGTTTTCTTAAATTACAGATAAAATCACAAACAAAAGCATGAATTTGCATTAAAACAGTTCAAAACTGTAAATAAAAAATAATTTGAAAAAAGAATTATGTGTATTAAATACACAGAAGTAGCAATAATTTACATACACGACTGTATAAAAAAATTGTGCATAATGTCCACATCAAAAATATGTATTTTTTACAACTGTTTTCACTTTTCAAAATTTATTTTATTTTATTTTTTACAATTTGTGGCCATAAAGTCACCGTTTTACACTATCTGCATCCATTGTTTTACAGATATTTGCCTTTTTCCAGTTTCTTTTCAGTTTAAATGTTGCAGAATTTCCCCATTTTTAGCGTATTTGTCATCCTGGCATCCTTGCTGTCAGATTTTCAGTTTTTTAAATGTATTTTATTTTGTAATTGCTTCATAATGCTAGTGATTTTAATAGCAGGTTCCAGTTTGAAGGAAGTAGTGTGTTTATTGGAAAGAAATTAAGAAAAATACTGAAAAGTAGTCATGCCTAACCCTAACCCATTGTATACATCCTATTGTTTTGTATTTAGCTGTTTTTTTGTTGCTCGTCTTAAACCTGCAAGGCGCCCACCAGTGAACGCTCTGCTTACTGTCACCTGTCCTCGAGCAGCACAAGTTTACACCATTATATAATCCCTCCTCGTATTTTCCAAACCCACAGTTCATAGTAAGCCAGGTTCGACACTGTCAAATTTGTGCTGAAAAAGTATAGATAGGTCCGAACAAAACAACACCGCTGCATTCCACAACACCTACACCATCACAGTCGCAGGAGCCACGGCTGCAAGACAGAGACCTAATGCTTTTACGTAATGATTCCTACAGCTGCACTCACCATCCTGCCTTCTCCACGCCTCACTCCGGGCAGCTGGGGCTACTTTAAGTCCAGGAAAAGGACAATGATGGAGGTTTGATCTGAGGGACATTTTAACTGCCCTTAATAACGTTAGCCCTATCTTACACTTGGATTAACTATTCACGGCCTACTTACACTTCCGCGCTGTTACCTCCAGTGTGCTTCAACTTAAGTGATTAGGTAGCCGAGGAATAACGGCCAACTTTATGATTGGCAGGAAGGTATTTCTCAAATAGTATCTGCAAACTACAACAGTAAACAGATGACAGTGAACTGTACCTGACCATAGCAACAATTCTGCATTTACTTGTGAAACTAACCAATTTTTATTTTTCCCATGATCTCAATCATTTCTTGTCATGTGCTGTCTGCGGGGTTGAACGATTTAATTACTGTGTTTCCGCCAGAGATTGCAATTTGATTTGCCGTATAATTTTTAATGTCAAGCTTCAGTTCAATATTCACTGTGTACTAAACTTAAAAAAAAAAAACAAAAGATGGAGGAGTCGAGATGCAATCTAAAGTGTGACTGTCACAAAAGGAGGATGCCCTGAATTTGTAAAGCCACTGACATGACGTTTTAAACCCCGGGTCAGACGTGCTGCGAGAATATGATGTGTTGCTATTAAATGATAAGACTTACGTCAGTCGAACCAGAACATACACGAATGAACCACGTAGTATATTATGATCAATGGGAAAGCATACGTTAGCCCTGGAAGCTTTAATTACAGTTTAGATTTGAAATCAATTAATTGTTTGACTTCAGTTACCACCTCTTTCTCGTGCTTCATAAATTCCCTTCCTGGACTTATTTATGATAGTCTGGACAAATAGTTATTTAATAAAAGCTGGCGTCTACTTTTTATCACTATGCTGTAATGATGACAGAAATCCTAGCAGGCCTTTATCATGGAAAGGAAAAAATGTCTTTAATGACTACATTGTAAGCTGCATATTTAGATATAATTATGACTATTCTTAAACTAAACAATAGCACTAATGAACAACTAAACAGGTCACTGAATGGCACAGAAGCACAACTATTCTGTGTGCTTTCTTTATTCAGAGTCACCAGTTAAACCAGTCTTTTCGGAGCGTTGTGCTACCATGCTGCCCACTTAGCAAAAGTTAATTTCCACATGTGATGAATGTATTTGTCTACTTGTGTAAACTCAGTGCCTTCGCAGTTTCTCAGCTAATCCACGTGTCCTGAAATCCTTTTCCGTCCCATGTTTTCGAATGTATTTTTGCTCCCGCTTAGCTGGCATCTTTCTTGGTGCTAATTCTAATCTATGGTGGATTTAGGCGTGCTTGCTCAATTTGATCATCTTACAGAACCTTTTAAGGCCTGGTGACGCAATGACAAGCTGTCTCGTGAAGGTTAGTAAACAAGATGAATCTAAGTTTTGATGCTGGAATCGTACCAGTGTGTCGTCCTGGGGTGGTGAGTGACACAAAGGTGTGTGTGTGTGGCAGCAACCTGGACGCTGTTGTGCATATTTTGGCACCGTACACTGAAGAGTTTTGTTGTTCAGTGAGACGTCTTTCACGCTGCAGTGACCGGTGCTTTCCTGAAAACACTCCAAGACATTGTTTTCATCTCCCGACAGCACAATCAGTCAGAGTTATTAAATCACCTGATAAGTGTCTGTCAGAAGAATGTTTTCATTTCATTTGCCACACTTCATGTCCTTTTTTTTTTTTTTACCTCGCCTGAAACTTGTATCCTCACTTTTCACAAGGGTTTCATTATCTAATGCGCTGTGCGGAGAGATGCTGGGGGTGGCTGTTGCGTGTCTATGGTTCACCGTGTCCTCACCTTGACAGCACGCTGAGAAAAGCTCCTGTCTGCCTTTCCACTGATACCCTGGGGGTGAGAAATTAATCGGCTCAGGATCCAGTGTCCTGGCAGCCACCCCTCCCTCTGCTGACCCCGACCTCTGCCTCTGCCCAAACGACAGACCACCCCTGCAGTAAAGCTCTCGACTCGTTGGTAAAAGTATATTTACTCGAGCATTTTTAAAGTACCTTCCATGAATAGTTTCTTATTAAGGGATTTTTGGCTTTTCCGTCATATCAGATGGATATATTGTACTTTTTACTTCGTCTTACTTCGTAAATAGTCGTACGTTTGTTGATTAAAGTTAGAAATAGTGATTATCTTAGAAAAAAGTGGCTCCATCAACCAGCATTGTAATGCTGCTTAACAAACATACATTGGAAAGAAATCTGTATTTCTAAAAATAAAATGCACTAAAATTCACATTTTTACTTTGTTATCTACATACATTTATTTTGCTGCTAATACTGCATTATAATAGAGCATTTTTACATTGGAGCATTGCTACTTTACTTAGAGTCCTCTGTGACAAATGTGTTTTGGTCCTCATTGCCCTTGAATGTGACAATTTCTCTGTGCGAAACTAAAATCCGAGTTAAGGGGAGCAGAATTCAACCAGTTTTGGCATCTGAAACTGGTCTGTTTGGACACTTATGAGCTGTAGACACTTGAAGCTGGCATTGTACACTGAGAATGCTCTTCAAGTGGCATCTTGTCTCCAGTGGCATCATGTATCCAGGACACAAACTTTTGCAAATAAGAAATATCTGCACAGTCAAAGATTCCAGATATTTTAGTGAGGATGGAGGCGCAGATGTCATTTGAAGAATTTCAAACATGCTTTCTTTCCCTCCACCCCTGCCCTTTACCAGCATCAGCAATTAGAGGTAATTTGAAATCATGAATACTTAAGCTTCGTGCTTTTAATGTAACACATTCAGCACCTTTGGCCTCGGCAGAAAAAAAACACCAGGACTTCTATGCAGCTGGGAATTCCACGTTAATTTGTAAAAGAAAGTATTGCTCGTGGGGTTGCCTATCTTGTGCTATTTTACTACACTTTTAAATAATATTCTCTGTTGTCTGATCATGATCAGAGGTTGTTCAAAGAGATGATGCTCATCAGATCATAATCTCCTCTTCTGAGGAACATCACGTCCACGTGGTGCCACAGCTGGATTGTTTCCCTATCCGTTTATGTTAGGATTTAAGCCATTCGAGTGCTCCTAATTTAGTCATACAAAACACTTACCGAAGCCACAGTGAGCTCCGGTGCAGCGTTACTACTAAATGAGGTAATGTTTGGATGAGAGATAGCCGCTCACCTAATGTTCCAGTTGTGCCTCCTCTTTCCCGTGTGACGCTCTGTCTTGGCAAGTTCAACTCGACAAATGCTGTCACTCATGACACAAATCCAGCCTCTGTACTCAACTGACTGTCTTCAGACACTCCTGATTCCTTATCTGTTGTTGTAGTTAAGATTTTACAGGTGGTTTCACACCTTTAAAAAAAAAAAAGGCAACACAAAAATCATCTGGCTAATTTATTTTTTCACAGGCACACCTGCTGTGTAAGACTTAATTGTCACTCATCCGGTAAAAGGCGAATACATTATGCAGAGTGTCCATCTTTAGCACAAAGAAATTGGGTGAATGGTCACAGAACCAGGACACGCAATCCTTATTAAAATGGTTCATATTCTTCAACGTTTTAAAATCCCCTGCATTTCTTGCAAATGAGCTCACTTTAAATGGCAGAACGGGGACAACGAGAGCAGTGAGGAGTCAGCAGGCAGATTGTGACTTCATCAAACCTACTGTATGTGTTCCCTCGTTTCTCTGTTCCTGTAACCTTGATGGTGGAGCTGCAGTGGGATTGGACAGCTCCTGTAGATGCCTCAGAGTTAGTCCCAAGAAAGGAACTGGTCACAGAATTGTAGACAAAACCAGGCCAAAGCAAATCAAATGCCGCCATGCACAAAGAGATAGTAGAGAACAAACCTGACATCTTTGTACTCGCCTCTTATAGTATGTGTCTCTGTCCATTTCATAAGCCAAAGGTTAATTATAGCCTGTGTGTGTTGTCTGAAAGCTTCAAAGGTAGAATACTCCATGTACTTGTTTTCAGATTTGTCTGTGTGGGAGGGTGTACATCTGTGTTAGAGCTTGTCTCCTTGTTCCGAGCTTCTTTCATGATCGCTTGTACAAGCACACCGGAGAATGTGTGCGCACACAGCTATTTGTAGCAGGTCTAGCTCCCTGGGAGCCCATCCTCCATCTGTCGATTCCACACAGCCGAGCCCAGCGTAGCCCTAATTTTACCCTAAATTTACCAGCAGCTGACCCTTTTTTCTCAGTGGCATCATAGACCCCGATATCTCCAGGCATCACTCTCTATTACTTTCTCTGTGCTTTCTCACTCACACTCTGCTTTACTCTCTCCCACTTCCCCTTTCTCACCGACGTACACACTCATAAAGACCTATCTTTACTCTCCGTATGCTCTTTCACACACTCGGGGCGGCGCAGTCTCTTTCACACCTACACACACTCATCTGTAATGTCACTAGAATAGGCACAAGAAGCAGCAGATTTAAGTGGCACCGAGCTTTGGGGAGTCAGAGATATCATTGGATAACTTCAATGCTATGCGGTAAAGGGGGGGGGTTGGACAAATATTTAAAAGTGTGTTGTGGTATGACCGCTATGTTGAGATGCTGGAAAATATGCCCGTGGCCTTGGAAAAATGAATCAACCAGTGGGGCATATGGTGGTTTTGTGCAGGCATATGGTAAGATGCCACTTGCTCCTTTAGCTCGGAGGCTTTTTGGAGAACGCACCAAGATGCCATTCATAAGACTGTGCTAGGAAGCTTTACACATGAGAACTGGAGTAAAGAGGACATGCCAGGGCCATGTGTTGTATGAATGTAAGGGACCGTATCTGTGGCTTTACATTTTTAACGTGAATATCTACAAACAGTGCTTCCCTTCAGGCAGCTACTGGTTTCTATTCATATTGGTGTAATATGAAAATCAAACTTGAAGAGACGTGCAGCTTTACTGGAATCGTTAAAGGAGATCGTTAAAGAATTGTTAAAGGTACTTTTTGTTTTTGCTGTGCTGTGTGTAGGGACTTTAAAAACTGCACCTGTTGGAGTGCTCACAGAAACTCAAGGACACCAACAGTTTCCGACTCGGATGTCAGGCAGTCTGACGTCATTGTTGATAAAAGAAATCCTATTTACTAGCATCCCAAAAGTCTTGGATGTCAAGATGTCTTTAAATGCACCAACCATAAGAAGAATTTTCAACATGGTACCTGCTCTCTCCTGCAGCACAGTGAAACACAAGTTAACCTTCACAAACACAGACTAAATTATTGATAATGTCTTCTTAACCGTTACCTACACAAGTGCCAGCAAACTGCAGCTCTGTGAAGTGATTGCACTTGTAAACCGCTGGCTGTGTAAGAAGTTACACATGAATCTAAAAACGTATTCGATTTTAACCTTAATGAACTAAACCGTCACTATGATGTGTTTTTGCAAATACATTGTATGAGATGAAGTTCTTGATTGTCACTTAAACCTTTGGAAAATTCTACGCAACCTCGAGTTGAAGATTGACTTTCAGATCTTTCGAGCACGACTCAACCTTCAGATCTGCATGCCGCTCAGCGTGGTAGAATCAGTTGTTCCCAACTCTGGAGCTTTTCAGGTTGGGCCCAGCGTTGCATAGCAGGAGCTGATAGCAAGGCCACAGCAGTGTCGTTGCGTCAGCTTTATTCTCCACTGAGGCTTTACACTAATTCACTGCATCCGATCCCGCTGCAAGGCGCTCAATGGCCCCGCTCACCGGCTCCAAAGGCCAAACATTTCTCCCATTGTTCCCACGAGAGAGGCCGGATTTAAAGGGGTGGCAGGGGAAGGGGATGATGTTCAGCAATTTTTTGTTGGACTGCTACTGTTTACATGAGTGAAGTTCACCAAAACCTTTTTTATGTCAACTGTTAGCAAATATCTGATAGAAAAGTGCGTGTGTCTGTGTGTGTGTTTGGGTGTCACTGACCCAAGATAAGACAGAGGGATTCACTTTGGCTCCGTGTGAGATGAAGCTTTTTGAGTTGCTGTCTCTCTTTAACAGCTCTCACTGTGGGTGTGTAGATGAGAAGTGAGAAATAGACTGAGGGTGTGTGAAATGATTAAAGTCAGCCCTCGTTTTAGTTGTGGGAGTCACGTAATGTTGGGAGAGAGGTATGGATTTACATCAGTCACTCCTCTTAAACGACACACACACTATGCAAGAGAAATCAAAATAGTACCTGACCTTCTACACATGAAAACACACTGTTAGTGTTTTTTTGCATGTTTGTTTTCGTGACCATTTGTTGAATTCATGGCTCTGAGTTGTCCATATGATGCTTGTAACCTTGTAAGCCTGTTAATGGTCCCGTTTAAGATAAGAGCATCTTGTGGTCTTACTCTAGTGGCCATCAAAAAAAACTGTTGTGATGATGAGACATGCAGCTGAATTTAAACGTATATTAAAACATACAAAGTGAAGGATACAAAAATGTCTGAAAGTTTAGCTAAAACAGCCATCTGACAAATACACTTCCATGAACCATAAACGTCTCTTTATAAATTAATCAATCAAGTTCTATTCATAAAGCACTTTTCAGACAAACCAAATGTAGCTGAAAGCAAATGACAAAACATTGAATGTAAAAAGAGATTTAGGGAGTAATGCACACCAAAAAACTAAACAAAAGAAAAAAGGGGGGAAAAATTATGAAAAAAAAAAAAAGAAACTAATAAATAAATAGATTATAGTAAGCCAATGAAATGTTCATTGAGTAGAATAATATAAATATTTAGAAATACAAAAAAACCTGAAAATTCAGTTATTTTACATATTTTCACAGTTTTGTTAAATTACAGGTAATAACTATAAAATCATAGATAAAGATGTTAATTTACATGTTGATCATAAAAAGCAGGCAAAACTGTAAATAGTGTCCACATCATTCATTCATTTATTCATTAATTTATGTAAAATTAAATCTGTAATTTGTTCATTTAAAATGTTTGACCATAAAGTTACACTCTTTTCACTGTATGTAAATCAGAAAAAAAACATTATTTAAAGAAAACGATGTACTGTAAGGATTTTAAAAAAGTTAAATAAGTTTAGCTGCTATTTTTCTGATTCTTCCTGTTTTGCTAAATTCCAGATAATATCTGGTGAAATTAAAAAAAAAGTTTATTTTACATGTTAACTGTGAAAAGAAAAAAAAAGACCAAAAAAATAATGCCCACATCAACAATATGTATTTTCACAAATAGCAATTTCTGCATTTTCAATGTGTAACTGTAAAATGACATTGTTTAGTGTAATTAAATATGCTTAAAAAAAATATTGATACTTTACAGATATTTGTCATTATATTTCTGTTTTTTTTTTCAGTGTGAAAATGTTTTTCAGCAACTTGAAGCGTAATTGCTGAAAGCAGTATCACCAAATGTATCTGCCGTATTTTGTGGAACAACTGACAAAGAAGAAACGGAGGCTCTGAGTCCTAGCTGCTTCATAGCTGGTGCATTTCTGAGAGGAAGTTTCTGCTGTATGGACATGTAGTGCCCTCTAAACAAAATTTAAAAAAAAAATGGAAATTTAAAATCAGTATGAAAATTAACAGTGTAAAAGCCTCAAATGAGGCTTTCAATAAGTTTTCTTTACAGGCTTGAAGGTATTGTCCATTCCTAGATGTTGTTGGGGAAGACTTGTTGTCCTGCTTAGTGCGACATCCTTTCATCACAGTGGAGACTTCAGACATGGAGGACCCAAACTTATGTAACATTTAGCTTTAGTGCATCCAATCTTCTCGCATTAAAGCGTAAAGCTGCGCACTCATAACATTATCCAACTCAGGAGACACTGGGACGGGGTGCTCTCATTACAACACTGAGCCTCGTGAGTGAGCCCTCATGTCACCATTAGGTTTAGACCCACAGCAACATGAAAGAAGAGGTGCAAACTGGCAGTCACCACTCGTCTCTATTACACTGATGGGGAGAGGCTCTTATTAAGCCGACAATACGCTCGTCAGTAAGGTTAGGAACAGAGGACACCCCCTGAGGTTTTGTCTCACCCGTAACTCTACCTTATCTCCTCTAAACTCTGTCATTTTTTTTCCAGCTGACACTTCACTATAATTCAATAATAGCTGCTTGTACAAATGGCTGAGATGAGGTCAGCTCTGGAGTCATGCGTTTTTCTATTTCCAGCGTCACATTGAGCGGTCATTTTATAAAAGTAAGGCGTTATGCATCGCTTCACGGTTAATGTCTCGTGTGACTTTTTTGGCTATACGTGTCTGTTGTGCATACCAGCATGCATTTAAGGACAGGACAGCGGGTACGGATAGATACGGTAGGTGAGTGAATAATGAGTTTCAGAATCACAATAGATCTACACAGCTCATGTAATGTGTCTAAATCAATGATGAGGCTTCGTCATCCCTGAAAATAATCCTGACCCAAAGGCAGCTTTTTTTTTTTTNAAGTGGTGTATAGATAATGGATGGATGGATGATTATAAATCTGTTTTACAGCCTCCAGTCGATGCATCCTCTAATTTAACCATTTAAACTGAAGCACTTCTTTGTGACTCTTCTGCACATCAAGAAAAATGCTTCAAATTCACTGACCAAATAAGTCAAAAAATAGGCTGATATGTTGAAAAATGTAGCTGCGGTGTAATTTAAAACAAGCTAATCTGGGAGCTTTTCGAGGTGAAGCCTGAAAGTAAAAATGGAAGCGAGAGGTGGCATGCTGAGGTATTAAAACTGCAGCTGAGCAGAGAAAGTGAGGAAAAAAGTTGGTGATAGTGCAATCACTCTACTCCTGCCAGTTGTATGCAGCAAGGTGTAATTTGCATTAATCAGAAGGGTCCTAAGAATAAACTTTTCACGATCTTTCTGGTGATAGTGATTGTGGCATTTCATTTTTTACAATGACACTCGCCTCAAGGCAGACACTGCACAGGAGCTCTGTTGACTTATTGCTGCTGACAGCTCAATCTCTCTCCATCATAATCAAGAAATATCATCTAAAAGGGTTTGACACACACGGAGGAATACATGTGAAATGCTTGCTGTATTAGTGATTTGTAATATTTGATTTTAACGAATGTGTTTTTTTTTCCAATTTAGATTCATTTCTGGAGCTTTTAAAGGTAACACATGAGCCTGTTTTTTGGACTATATAGAATGCAAAACTCCAGCTTTCTGTCCCAATGACTCACTGCACATTATTTAAAATGATGCAAACTAGCGCGCTATTTAGACTCTACTAGACGACGGCTATATACCTTTCTCTGCCTTTCATCTTTTGCCCTGCACTAATCCATCTCTATACTGTGTGGAAGCCCGGAAGAGCTCTGAACTCCCCCCGCCCCTCCACCCTTGCTCAGCTTGTCACTAAGCACCCCAATTACATTATTCTCTGAGTCTCCTGTCTGATGCAGCTATTTCAGGCTCTGGAGCCATTCCTGTTCATTTCATTTTTTGCAACTTCATTTCTTGTCAGTGGGAATTAGGAATGTGATATTACTGTACTCGCACTGGCTGGATTAGTTGTGCAAAGGCCTTCTTGTTCTTGGACCCAGCTGGTTGTTGCTTAGCGTGGCGGTGGTGTGTCTGTGTTGGGGGGCTGATTCATTGTTTGGCAATGTGGAAACAATATTTTACACAGAATGAAATGTTGCTCGTAGTACAAGCGTAAAGCCCTGATTGGGTTTTTAAAGCAAAGTTTCTGTTTTTTGTCATTCTTTTAATTGGAGCTGATTCTGTTCTGCAAAATATAGATTATACATAGAGCGTGATAAACACACTGGAAACAAAAAAAATTCAACTGTAATCTTTTGAACAATTACTGTTTTAAAACAATAAAACTGTTTTCTTAAATTACAGATAAAATCACAAACAAAAGCATGAATTTGCATTAAAACAGTTCAAAACTGTAAATAAAAAATAATTTGAAAAAAGAATTATGTGTATTAAATACACAGAAGTAGCAATAATTTACATACATGACTGTATTAAAAATCTGTGCATAATGTCCACATCAAAAATATGTATTTTTTACAACTGTTTTCACTTTTCAAAATTTATTTTATTTTATTTTTTACAATTTGTGGCCATAAAGTCACCGTTTTACACTATCTGCATCCATTGTTTTACAGATATTTGCCTTTTTCCAGTTTCTTTTCAGTTTAAATGTTGCAGAATTTCTCCATTTTTAGCATATTTGTCATCCTGGCATCCTTGCTGTCAGATTTTCAGTTTTTTAAATGTATTTTATTTTGTAATTGCTTCATAATGCTAGTGATTTTAATAGCAGGTTCCAGTTTGAAGGAAGTAGTGTGTTTATTGGAAAGAAATTAAGAAAAATACTGAAAAGTAGTCATGCCTAACCCTAACCCATTGTATACATCCTATTGTTTTGTATTTAGCTGTTTTTTTGTTGCTCGTCTTAAACCTGCAAGGCGCCCACCAGTGAACGCTCTGCTTACTGTCACCTGTCCTCGAGCAGCACAAGTTTACACCATTATATAATCCCTCCTCGTATTTTCCAAACCCACAGTTCATAGTAAGCCAGGTTCGACACTGTCAAATTTGTGCTGAAAAAGTATAGATAGGTCCGAACAAAACAACACCGCTGCATTCCACAACACCTACACCATCACAGTCGCAGGAGCCACGGCTGCAAGACAGAGACCTAATGCTTTTACGTAATGATTCCTACAGCTGCACTCACCATCCTGCCTTCTCCACGCCTCACTCCGGGCAGCTGGGGCTACTTTAAGTCCAGGAAAAGGACAATGATGGAGGTTTGATCTGAGGGACATTTTAACTGCCCTTAATAACGTTAGCCCTATCTTACACTTGGATTAACTATTCACGGCCTACTTACACTTCCGCGCTGTTACCTCCAGTGTGCTTCAACTTAAGTGATTAGGTAGCCGAGGAATAACGGCCAACTTTATGATTGGCAGGAAGGTATTTCTCAAATAGTATCTGCAAACTACAACAGTAAACAGATGACAGTGAACTGTACCTGACCATAGCAACAATTCTGCATTTACTTGTGAAACTAACCAATTTTTATTTTTCCCATGATCTCAATCATTTCTTGTCATGTGCTGTCTGCGGGGTTGAACGATTTAATTACTGTGTTTCCGCCAGAGATTGCAATTTGATTTGCCGTATAATTTTTAATGTCAAGCTTCAGTTCAATATTCACTGTGTACTAAACTTAAAAAAAAAAAACAAAAGATGGAGGAGTCGAGATGCAATCTAAAGTGTGACTGTCACAAAAGGAGGATGCCCTGAATTTGTAAAGCCACTGACATGACGTTTTAAACCCCGGGTCAGACGTGCTGCGAGAATATGATGTGTTGCTATTAAATGATAAGACTTACGTCAGTCGAACCAGAACATACACGAATGAACCACGTAGTATATTATGATCAATGGGAAAGCATACGTTAGCCCTGGAAGCTTTAATTACAGTTTAGATTTGAAATCAATTAATTGTTTGACTTCAGTTACCACCTCTTTCTCGTGCTTCATAAATTCCCTTCCTGGACTTATTTATGATAGTCTGGACAAATAGTTATTTAATAAAAGCTGGCGTCTACTTTTTATCACTATGCTGTAATGATGACAGAAATCCTAGCAGGCCTTTATCATGGAAAGGAAAAAATGTCTTTAATGACTACATTGTAAGCTGCATATTTAGATATAATTATGACTATTCTTAAACTAAACAATAGCACTAATGAACAACTAAACAGGTCACTGAATGGCACAGAAGCACAACTATTCTGTGTGCTTTCTTTATTCAGAGTCACCAGTTAAACCAGTCTTTTCGGAGCGTTGTGCTACCATGCTGCCCACTTAGCAAAAGTTAATTTCCACATGTGATGAATGTATTTGTCTACTTGTGTAAACTCAGTGCCTTCGCAGTTTCTCAGCTAATCCACGTGTCCTGAAATCCTTTTCCGTCCCATGTTTTCGAATGTATTTTTGCTCCCGCTTAGCTGGCATCTTTCTTGGTGCTAATTCTAATCTATGGTGGATTTAGGCGTGCTTGCTCAATTTGATCATCTTACAGAACCTTTTAAGGCCTGGTGACGCAATGACAAGCTGTCTCGTGAAGGTTAGTAAACAAGATGAATCTAAGTTTTGATGCTGGAATCGTACCAGTGTGTCGTCCTGGGGTGGTGAGTGACACAAAGGTGTGTGTGTGTGGCAGCAACCTGGACGCTGTTGTGCATATTTTGGCACCGTACACTGAAGAGTTTTGTTGTTCAGTGAGACGTCTTTCACGCTGCAGTGACCGGTGCTTTCCTGAAAACACTCCAAGACATTGTTTTCATCTCCCGTCAGCACAATCAGTCAGTTATTAAATCACCTGATAAGTGTCTGTCAGAAGAATGTTGTCATTTCATTTGCCACACTTCATGTACTTTTTTTTTTTTTTACCTCGCCTGAAACTTGTATCCTCACTTTTCACAAGGGTTTCATTATCTAATGCGCTGTGCGGAGAGATGCTGGGGGTGGCTGTTGCGTGTCTATGGTTCACCGTGTCCTCACCTTGACAGCACGCTGAGAAAAGCTCCTGTCTGCCTTTCCACTGATACCCTGGGGGTGAGAAATTAATCGGCTCAGGATCCAGTGTCCTGGCAGCCACCCCTCCCTCTGCTGACCCCGACCTCTGCCTCTGCCCAAACGACAGACCACCCCTGCAGTAAAGCTCTCGACTCGTTGGTAAAAGTATATTTACTCGAGCATTTTTAAAGTACCTTCCATGAATAGTTTCTTATTAAGGGATTTTTGGCTTTTCCGTCATATCAGATGGATATATTGTACTTTTTACTTCGTCTTACTTCGTAAATAGTCGTACGTTTGTTGATTAAAGTTAGAAATAGTGATTATCTTAGAAAAAAGTGGCTCCATCAACCAGCATTGTAATGCTGCTTAACAAACATACATTGGAAAGAAATCTGTATTTCTAAAAATAAAATGCACTAAAATTCACATTTTTACTTTGTTATCTACATACATTTATTTTGCTGCTAATACTGCATTATAATAGAGCATTTTTACATTGGAGCATTGCTACTTTACTTAGAGTCCTCTGTGACAAATGTGTTTTGGTCCTCATTGCCCTTGAATGTGACAATTTCTCTGTGCGAAACTAAAATCCGAGTTAAGGGGAGCAGAATTCAACCAGTTTTGGCATCTGAAACTGGTCTGTTTGGACACTTATGAGCTGTAGACACTTGAAGCTGGCATTGTACACTGAGAATGCTCTTCAAGTGGCATCTTGTCTCCAGTGGCATCATGTATCCAGGACACAAACTTTTGCAAATAAGAAATATCTGCACAGTCAAAGATTCCAGATATTTTAGTGAGGATGGAGGCGCAGATGTCATTTGAAGAATTTCAAACATGCTTTCTTTCCCTCCACCCCTGCCCTTTACCAGCATCAGCAATTAGAGGTAATTTGAAATCATGAATACTTAAGCTTCGTGCTTTTAATGTAACACATTCAGCACCTTTGGCCTCGGCAGAAAAAAAACACCAGGACTTCTATGCAGCTGGGAATTCCACGTTAATTTGTAAAAGAAAGTATTGCTCGTGGGGTTGCCTATCTTGTGCTATTTTACTACACTTTTAAATAATATTCTCTGTTGTCTGATCATGATCAGAGGTTGTTCAAAGAGATGATGCTCATCAGATCATAATCTCCTCTTCTGAGGAACATCACGTCCACGTGGTGCCACAGCTGGATTGTTTCCCTATCCGTTTATGTTAGGATTTAAGCCATTCGAGTGCTCCTAATTTAGTCATACAAAACACTTACCGAAGCCACAGTGAGCTCCGGTGCAGCGTTACTACTAAATGAGGTAATGTTTGGATGAGAGATAGCCGCTCACCTAATGTTCCAGTTGTGCCTCCTCTTTCCCGTGTGACGCTCTGTCTTGGCAAGTTCAACTCGACAAATGCTGTCACTCATGACACAAATCCAGCCTCTGTACTCAACTGACTGTCTTCAGACACTCCTGATTCCTTATCTGTTGTTGTAGTTAAGATTTTACAGGTGGTTTCACACCTTTAAAAAAAAAAAAGGCAACACAAAAATCATCTGGCTAATTTATTTTTTCACAGGCACACCTGCTGTGTAAGACTTAATTGTCACTCATCCGGTAAAAGGCGAATACATTATGCAGAGTGTCCATCTTTAGCACAAAGAAATTGGGTGAATGGTCACAGAACCAGGACACGCAATCCTTATTAAAATGGTTCATATTCTTCAACGTTTTAAAATCCCCTGCATTTCTTGCAAATGAGCTCACTTTAAATGGCAGAACGGGGACAACGAGAGCAGTGAGGAGTCAGCAGGCAGATTGTGACTTCATCAAACCTACTGTATGTGTTCCCTCGTTTCTCTGTTCCTGTAACCTTGATGGTGGAGCTGCAGTGGGATTGGACAGCTCCTGTAGATGCCTCAGAGTTAGTCCCAAGAAAGGAACTGGTCACAGAATTGTAGACAAAACCAGGCCAAAGCAAATCAAATGCCGCCATGCACAAAGAGATAGTAGAGAACAAACCTGACATCTTTGTACTCGCCTCTTATAGTATGTGTCTCTGTCCATTTCATAAGCCAAAGGTTAATTATAGCCTGTGTGTGTTGTCTGAAAGCTTCAAAGGTAGAATACTCCATGTACTTGTTTTCAGATTTGTCTGTGTGGGAGGGTGTACATCTGTGTTAGAGCTTGTCTCCTTGTTCCGAGCTTCTTTCATGATCGCTTGTACAAGCACACCGGAGAATGTGTGCGCACACAGCTATTTGTAGCAGGTCTAGCTCCCTGGGAGCCCATCCTCCATCTGTCGATTCCACACAGCCGAGCCCAGCGTAGCCCTAATTTTACCCTAAATTTACCAGCAGCTGACCCTTTTTTCTCAGTGGCATCATAGACCCCGATATCTCCAGGCATCACTCTCTATTACTTTCTCTGTGCTTTCTCACTCACACTCTGCTTTACTCTCTCCCACTTCCCCTTTCTCACCGACGTACACACTCATAAAGACCTATCTTTACTCTCCGTATGCTCTTTCACACACTCGGGGCGGCGCAGTCTCTTTCACACCTACACACACTCATCTGTAATGTCACTAGAATAGGCACAAGAAGCAGCAGATTTAAGTGGCACCGAGCTTTGGGGAGTCAGAGATATCATTGGATAACTTCAATGCTATGCGGTAAAGGGGGGGGGTTGGACAAATATTTAAAAGTGTGTTGTGGTATGACCGCTATGTTGAGATGCTGGAAAATATGCCCGTGGCCTTGGAAAAATGAATCAACCAGTGGGGCATATGGTGGTTTTGTGCAGGCATATGGTAAGATGCCACTTGCTCCTTTAGCTCGGAGGCTTTTTGGAGAACGCACCAAGATGCCATTCATAAGACTGTGCTAGGAAGCTTTACACATGAGAACTGGAGTAAAGAGGACATGCCAGGGCCATGTGTTGTATGAATGTAAGGGACCGTATCTGTGGCTTTACATTTTTAACGTGAATATCTACAAACAGTGCTTCCCTTCAGGCAGCTACTGGTTTCTATTCATATTGGTGTAATATGAAAATCAAACTTGAAGAGACGTGCAGCTTTACTGGAATCGTTAAAGGAGATCGTTAAAGAATTGTTAAAGGTACTTTTTGTTTTTGCTGTGCTGTGTGTAGGGACTTTAAAAACTGCACCTGTTGGAGTGCTCACAGAAACTCAAGGACACCAACAGTTTCCGACTCGGATGTCAGGCAGTCTGACGTCATTGTTGATAAAAGAAATCCTATTTACTAGCATCCCAAAAGTCTTGGATGTCAAGATGTCTTTAAATGCACCAACCATAAGAAGAATTTTCAACATGGTACCTGCTCTCTCCTGCAGCACAGTGAAACACAAGTTAACCTTCACAAACACAGACTAAATTATTGATAATGTCTTCTTAACCGTTACCTACACAAGTGCCAGCAAACTGCAGCTCTGTGAAGTGATTGCACTTGTAAACCGCTGGCTGTGTAAGAAGTTACACATGAATCTAAAAACGTATTCGATTTTAACCTTAATGAACTAAACCGTCACTATGATGTGTTTTTGCAAATACATTGTATGAGATGAAGTTCTTGATTGTCACTTAAACCTTTGGAAAATTCTACGCAACCTCGAGTTGAAGATTGACTTTCAGATCTTTCGAGCACGACTCAACCTTCAGATCTGCATGCCGCTCAGCGTGGTAGAATCAGTTGTTCCCAACTCTGGAGCTTTTCAGGTTGGGCCCAGCGTTGCATAGCAGGAGCTGATAGCAAGGCCACAGCAGTGTCGTTGCGTCAGCTTTATTCTCCACTGAGGCTTTACACTAATTCACTGCATCCGATCCCGCTGCAAGGCGCTCAATGGCCCCGCTCACCGGCTCCAAAGGCCAAACATTTCTCCCATTGTTCCCACGAGAGAGGCCGGATTTAAAGGGGTGGCAGGGGAAGGGGATGATGTTCAGCAATTTTTTGTTGGACTGCTACTGTTTACATGAGTGAAGTTCACCAAAACCTTTTTTATGTCAACTGTTAGCAAATATCTGATAGAAAAGTGCGTGTGTCTGTGTGTGTGTTTGGGTGTCACTGACCCAAGATAAGACAGAGGGATTCACTTTGGCTCCGTGTGAGATGAAGCTTTTTGAGTTGCTGTCTCTCTTTAACAGCTCTCACTGTGGGTGTGTAGATGAGAAGTGAGAAATAGACTGAGGGTGTGTGAAATGATTAAAGTCAGCCCTCGTTTTAGTTGTGGGAGTCACGTAATGTTGGGAGAGAGGTATGGATTTACATCAGTCACTCCTCTTAAACGACACACACACTATGCAAGAGAAATCAAAATAGTACCTGACCTTCTACACATGAAAACACACTGTTAGTGTTTTTTTGCATGTTTGTTTTCGTGACCATTTGTTGAATTCATGGCTCTGAGTTGTCCATATGATGCTTGTAACCTTGTAAGCCTGTTAATGGTCCCGTTTAAGATAAGAGCATCTTGTGGTCTTACTCTAGTGGCCATCAAAAAAAACTGTTGTGATGATGAGACATGCAGCTGAATTTAAACGTATATTAAAACATACAAAGTGAAGGATACAAAAATGTCTGAAAGTTTAGCTAAAACAGCCATCTGACAAATACACTTCCATGAACCATAAACGTCTCTTTATAAATTAATCAATCAAGTTCTATTCATAAAGCACTTTTCAGACAAACCAAATGTAGCTGAAAGCAAATGACAAAACATTGAATGTAAAAAGAGATTTAGGGAGTAATGCACACCAAAAAACTAAACAAAAGAAAAAAGGGGGGAAAAATTATGAAAAAAAAAAAAAGAAACTAATAAATAAATAGATTATAGTAAGCCAATGAAATGTTCATTGAGTAGAATAATATAAATATTTAGAAATACAAAAAAACCTGAAAATTCAGTTATTTTACATATTTTCACAGTTTTGTTAAATTACAGGTAATAACTATAAAATCATAGATAAAGATGTTAATTTACATGTTGATCATAAAAAGCAGGCAAAACTGTAAATAGTGTCCACATCATTCATTCATTTATTCATTAATTTATGTAAAATTAAATCTGTAATTTGTTCATTTAAAATGTTTGACCATAAAGTTACACTCTTTTCACTGTATGTAAATCAGAAAAAAAACATTATTTAAAGAAAACGATGTACTGTAAGGATTTTAAAAAAGTTAAATAAGTTTAGCTGCTATTTTTCTGATTCTTCCTGTTTTGCTAAATTCCAGATAATATCTGGTGAAATTAAAAAAAAAGTTTATTTTACATGTTAACTGTGAAAAGAAAAAAAAAGACCAAAAAAATAATGCCCACATCAACAATATGTATTTTCACAAATAGCAATTTCTGCATTTTCAATGTGTAACTGTAAAATGACATTGTTTAGTGTAATTAAATATGCTTAAAAAAAATATTGATACTTTACAGATATTTGTCATTATATTTCTGTTTTTTTTTTCAGTGTGAAAATGTTTTTCAGCAACTTGAAGCGTAATTGCTGAAAGCAGTATCACCAAATGTATCTGCCGTATTTTGTGGAACAACTGACAAAGAAGAAACGGAGGCTCTGAGTCCTAGCTGCTTCATAGCTGGTGCATTTCTGAGAGGAAGTTTCTGCTGTATGGACATGTAGTGCCCTCTAAACAAAATTTAAAAAAAAAATGGAAATTTAAAATCAGTATGAAAATTAACAGTGTAAAAGCCTCAAATGAGGCTTTCAATAAGTTTTCTTTACAGGCTTGAAGGTATTGTCCATTCCTAGATGTTGTTGGGGAAGACTTGTTGTCCTGCTTAGTGCGACATCCTTTCATCACAGTGGAGACTTCAGACACGGAGGACCCAAACTTATGTAACATTTAGCTTTAGTGCATCCAATCTTCTCGCATTAAAGCGTAAAGCTGCGCACTCATAACATTATCCAACTCAGGAGACACTGGGACGGGGTGCTCTCATTACAACACTGAGCCTCGTGAGTGAGCCCTCATGTCACCATTAGGTTTAGACCCACAGCAACATGAAAGAAGAGGTGCAAACTAGCAGTCACCACTCGTCTCTATTACACTGATGGGGAGAGGCTCTTATTAAGCCGACAATACGCTCGTCAGTAAGGTTAGGAACAGAGGACACCCCCTGAGGTTTTGTCTCACCCGTAACTCTACCTTATCTCCTCTAAACTCTGTCATTTTTTTTCCAGCTGACACTTCACTATAATTCAATAATAGCTGCTTGTACAAATGGCTGAGATGAGGTCAGCTCTGGAGTCATGCGTTTTTCTATTTCCAGCGTCACATTGAGCGGTCATTTTATAAAAGTAAGGCGTTATGCATCGCTTCACGGTTAATGTCTCGTGTGACTTTTTTGGCTATACGTGTCTGTTGTGCATACCAGCATGCATTTAAGGACAGGACAGTGGGTACGGATAGATACGGTAGGTGAGTGAATAATGAGTTTCAGAATCACAATAGATCTACACAGCTCATGTAATGTGTCTAAATCAATGATGAGGCTTCGTCATCCCTGAAAATAATCCTGACCCAAAGGCAGCTTTTTTTTTTTTTTTTTGTCCAGACCTCGGCTCCTATAAATGACTCCCTCTCCTTCAGTTTGTGAATTTCATTTTGTGTCAGGGTGCTACTAGGCTGCAGCACATTCTGACCGAGGCACAAGTGTCCTACTGCTGCGGGACTGTTCACTGGGTTGCATCAGAGCTTTACAAGGCAATAACGGTAGAGGACAGGAAGATCCCAAGTGGTGATGCTTCATGCTCTCATTTTGGAGGGCTTATTTTATTTTTGGCTCGTTCGCCACACACAAGAGCTTGAGTGGCTGTGCCAATAGCACTGTACGGTAACCTTGGTGCCCCGGCCATTAATGCGTGACAGGTAGAGCTTGCTTTGGCAAGAAGTGTGGCGCACAAAACTACGTTGACTTGGTTCATGTCAGGAATCAGACCTTCAATCAGATATTGTTTTTTTTTTGTTCTGTATGGTGATTCAGCCTAAAGCTAATATTTTAAAGTCACACGAATGTGCATTAAACTGTTTGATAATACCCAGAAGAGAAACTATAACTGTCAGCATAAAGAGTGGAGGGGATTGTTAAAAAAACGAAAAAGTTGGGTTGAATTATTCTGGTTTAAATGATCAGTTGGTTGGTTGATATGCTCTCACTTGGACAGATGAAGAATTCATTTGCAAAAACAGATAACTCCATTTTTGTAGATTTTCAGAAAACTTATTTTTTGTTGTTTGCTTGAGATAAAATCAATCAAACTGAAGCTGAGTGGATTTGACTCAGTAGAAATGACAAAAATAGAGATAACTTAAGTTTGATTGATATTGTCTCAGGTAGACGATGGAAAAGTGGGTTTTCTGAAGGTTTGTGAAGATGGAGTTATCTGTGTTTGCAAATGAACTCTTCGCATTCTGATTGGTTGGACAATCACCGCTGAGACTAGTAGGTATAACTTGTTTAATTTATACTAAACATTTACTGGGAGTCAGGTCTCAATGTCAAAGAAATAGTTACATTTTGTTAGAATGGATGGGCAACAAGTAGACTAACCTCTCTGTGTTATATTTCTCTATCACAAGTTGAAATAGTTCTGCCTTTGCAAATCATGTGAAGATGAGCAGGTGCATGATCCAAGTCTGTTGTTATCATTGCAGTATTAAAAATCTGAATAATATGATTTGATATGCTGCAAAAACTAGCTTATGTGTTTATATGTAATTCATTTAAGATATTGAGGCCTGCAGGTAGAGTCCACTCAGTGCACTGTGGCTGATTTTGGTTTTCTAGATTCTTTTTTCACCTCCAACCAATCAGCTGATACAAGAATAGATACGATTTCAGTAGACTGAGGTCTTTTTTTTGCTTGCCAACCCGTTTGTATTTTCTTCATCCGTATAGATGTTGTTGGCAGAGCTAAGCGACGAATACGAATCCCTCAGAAGAGTGACAAGATTAAATAGTTTTTGGGAACATTTGCATGCATATTGTGATTAAAAATGGACAATTCGCTAAGAAAAGCATAGCAGAGCTGCCTTACTGCACGACCCAAATCCTCTGCAAAACTTTAAATTTTACTTTGATAGGTTGCTGCTCTGAGGTTGTTGTTGTCATAAGTAACCTGTACCATACAGACAGTGGAAGGGAGACTGCCTTAAAAGAGCAACCGACGGCAGACTTATACCCACATCCTACATCAAGATGTGAGTCAGCCTCAACAGAAACCCTGATTTGCTCAGTCTCACATGTACACACAGCGTGTTTGTAATGCTGATCTCTGAGAAATAGTGCAAAAAAAACACTTGACACTTAATATAGCTCATGAGAGACTGACTCATGTGTACATTTCCATATGAACATGCTCGATGTGTTATCGGATGGTTTGTAAGTCTCAGAGCTTTGGCAAACTGTTGCATGACATTTCCACCTTCCATGCTGATAATGAAACATGTCAAGTAAGAGCGATCTTAGCAGCCAGGAAATTGAGCGTTTAATCTTTCAGCAACTGGAAACGATCCTCTAATTACTGTAATTGGTTGGCGAGGAAGCTGGTGTGGTGGCATGGAAGAACCACGGTGGCACCCTGATCACCGGCCTCTGACTGTCCTCCGAGCGTCATCGCTTCAGCTGCTTTATCACCTCCAACCACTCTATCCTCCCGGATTGTGTTTCACCAGTCTGCTCTTCACATCCACCCCCCTGACGACCCCACGGGGAGGGATTCTGTGTTTCTGTGTGGGTAGAGGACCTGCAGCTTTTATTGAAAGCTTTATGGGAGCGTTGGTATAATAGTGATGTGGATGGGGATAAAATATTGAACACTGTAATTTTAGGGGTAATTTAATATACTGCAATGTTGTACTTATTCATGAGTGGTAAAAATTACACCTTTAGGCTGACTTCCTCAATTATTTTGCTCATTGATGATTGATTTTGTCTGGGATTTAGAAGCAAAACCTACTAAAATTCAACCCATTCACACATCAAAACATACAAAACTGTGCCGCAGCATTATTGTAATGAGTACAGATCAATACAGGAACAAGCTTTATGGAGGAGTTTAAATAATCAAAACCTTAAAACCCCCATTTTGTCATGAAGATACCAAAATAAAAACATGAGGCAAAACTTGAGATAAAAAGTGTCCTTGAAGAAGTTTTTGCTTCAGTCCAATGAGATTTTTTTTTTAACTAAAACCGATCAGTTTTGAAAGTACCTGAGGTAGGAGGAGTGCGAACGAGGCGCTGTCAGCCCGGTTTATTGTCAGTGGATCTCCGAGGCAGGGCACCAGCAGAGCGGTGACACTCCCAGGACATGCAACCTTTTCCCAACAGTGACCCTGGACTGCTCTCTCCACTGGAGTCTCAGGAGTAGCCTTTACTTCTTATCTTATGTTTTTTATACCACACTGCGATAATAACGCAGTTCAGGACAGTGTCATGCAGTCATTGTGCCTTTTAGACCCTCTGATATTTAACAAAATTACAGGATTTGTATATCTTTCTATATATTTTCCTGTAATGTCTGTGTTTCTATCGGTGATGTACCTGCTTTCTCTCAGCCTCGTCTGCCTTTTCTTCAGTTATTGTTTTTCTACATTTCCCAGAGTGTTTCTCAGAAGCCTCCAGTGACTGGGTGTGAACTCGCTTGCATTCAGCCGCGGTTTACATGTGTACAGCAGGCAGAGAGAGCAATTAAATGTACTGAAGTGAGAGAATTTTCAGTTGATAAAAGCTGCGAGTAACACCCCTCACCGAACACAAAATGCCTTTTTGTTGCTTTGCATCGCGCCGTCTTGAGGGTTCTCTTTTTAGATGGTTTGAGAACTTTAACACTTGTGTGATGGGTTTCCCTTTGCATGGGTGTTGAAAACGCTTTTCTAGACAGTCTGGGTTCATTCATTCTGAGAATCTGACCTGTGGTGTCAGTGAATGGAGAGGAGGGTGTGTGTGTTAATGCAGTATCAGGGTGGTTGTCTTTAAAAGAAATAGGAGCGATCCTTCACTATTTTCTTCAGCCATAGGGTTCCCATTGGTTACTGCTTTTCTGTTGATTAATCTATCGACTATTTTACCAATAAGTCAAACAATCTAAACAAATCATTTTAGTAAAAGGATTCCTAGATGTAAGCATCTGCATATGCAACTAATTGTGGTTCACCATTTAAGTCCAGACTGAAATATATCAATACATATTATTATGGATTGTCACTCGAATGAATCCTGCAGACTTTAGTGACTCCTTAACTTTTCCTCAAAGATCCATTATCTACACACCGCTTAATCCTCACTAGGGTCATGGGGGGCTGGAGTCTATCCCAGCTGACTCAGGGTGAAGGCAGGGGACACCCTGGACAGGTCACCAGTCTATCACAGGGCTACACTTAGAGACAGACAACCAAGCACACTCACATTCACACCTACGGACAATTTACAATCACCAATTAACCTCAACATGTTTTTGGACTGTGTGGGAGGAAGCCGGAGAACCCGGAGAGAACCCACGCTGCACGGGGAGAACATGCAAACTCCACACAGAAAGATCCCGGGTGTTCTCTCCGGGACGCGAACTGCCAACCTTCTTGCTGCAAGGCAACGGTGCTAACCACCGAGCCACCTTTCAACCCTCCTCAAAGATCAATGGTCTTATTTATATATAAAAATATATTAAATACTCTTTAGCATGTTAGCGCTGTCACTGTGAGCATGTCAGCATTAGCACAAACCAAAGCGCCTTAAAGAATCGCTTCAAAGTGCCACCGTAGACTTACAATCTTCCTGAGTGTTCTGAGGGAAGGTCAGACATCAGCAAATGTTGCTGCTAAATGAATATTTATAATCACTGATAATGTCTAAATGTCATGTGTTTTGGTTGGCACCTGCCTGTCTGACGATTCAAAAAGAAACCTTTTCTTCAGTAAAGCTATTTGCTCTCATAATTATCAGAGGCACATTTTTTTTGTGTGTGTGTGGTCCATTTGTCTGTCTGGGTCCTCTGTATTCCTTCTGGCCTTTTCTTTAGGGAACATCTAATCAACTCCTGTGTAATTGGAGCTGTGTTAAGATGATCTGCAGGAGTGGGACGTCGGCTCTAATCACACACACACACACACACACACACACACACACACAATGTGAACTGTAGCGCTGGCAAGAGCAATTATTGCTTCACCATTGGTACTTTGGGTTACAATAGAGAACGGCGTGTCCACAGGGAGCTGGGAACTCTAATAAGATGCTGTACATTTTCTCACTTTTTCACCTTATAACCTTTAAGAGAATGCATAATTATCCAGACTTTGTGGTCTTTTCATCTGTTTGATGTTAAGGTTTGTCGGTTCCTACTCTATAGGTATGTGTTTTGTCCTGTCAGGCCTTCTTTTGCATATAAGTACTATAGAGTATTACCATCTGCACTGATAGGGGAAAAGGGGAAGATTTATAGTGTTTTATATCTGACAATACTTTGCAAGTTGTTTGTAGCCCTGTTCTCTACATATTCTTTCCCAAAGTGCATATGTAATAGGATTTTATTCATGCTAAAACAACTTTGTTTTTTAAATGGAAGTTACATGTTGCTATTAGTGGAGAACATAATGCTAAATATATCGTTTCATATGACCTGTTTCAGTGTTTTTTGTCTTAGAGATACAAACTGAAAAACAGCTTTTGAACAGCTTGTCACAGTTGTCTGCCACAAGTTGAATAAAAGCTTTGAGGAGCTTTTGGTTTCATTTAGCAGCAATCAACCATCACCAAGCTGTGCTTCGACTGGGAAGTCGACCAATTTCCCTTTTACTGGGTCAGACAGATGTAATTTCTTCCAACTTTGCTTCCTTTTTCTTTTTTTTGAAATCCAAAATGTAGTGTCACTTTGTGTTTGTACTTGTACTCTCTCTGAGGAATCATAAAGTGCTCTGTGCTTTTATAGACCTGCTGAGCGTGCGGCTGTCCGGCAAAGTAACTACTGCGCTGTCAAAGAAGTGAGAGTCCCCAAGTACAACAGGACTTTGCGTATTTTGCAGGGTCAGTGTAGTGTTCCTTCTTCTTTGGTCACTGCTGACTCAAAGCTGGGTCAAGTGCTATGAGACTACATCACTGAATCGCAGTTATTCTTTAGTTTCAGGTGTTACAGGCAATCAAAAATTAATCATTAAAAAGTTTGTGCCCTGATAGATTAAAAAAAATAGATGCAAAACAGGGAATTACAGCCACAGCAGAGGTGAAATTAGGTAAATCATGTAACACCAAAGGCTCTGTCCAAAAGCACAGGTACACTCTCCCAGTTTCGTCTTGTTCAGGTTTTTTTTTTTTTCAAAAATGCAAATCGCCAACATTTGCCATCTGCTTCTTTGACGCCTCTTGTCTTTTTATGGATGCTGGCTATCCCTCAGCCAATGGCTAAAAGTAGTTTCAAGCAGACATCTCATCAAAATGCATGCAAAACTGGGAACTGTTGCTATAACACTCATGATGTGTTTCTGTCTCCCAGTTATAAAAATGGCACTTCAATTTAAATCTAAAATCTGATCTAAAAAATGTGTAAAAAAGCAGAGACTTTCTATGGCTGCTGCTATAAACCTGTATTGTTACCATGGTACATATTCTCACATGCTACTCTTATGGTAATGTATTAAACATCACAATTCAGCTTTTTTTTCCTCCAACCGAATGAGTCAAAGCTCTATTAATGCTGTGTATGGATCTATGATTAAGCTCACAGCTGCTGAGTAGGATTAGTCCTCTTGTGCTCCAGCTCCTGTCCATTTCTTTCCAATCGAGCTATCTAATCTTATTACTTCACTAATTAACTGTAGCCGGTGGTATTTTTAGTATCTAGGTCAGCCTGATGTCCCTATGACCTGTATGAACTGACTGGATCTGTGAAGATAGACACTAACTCTAAATAATAATCGGTGACATTTGGATATAAATAAATGTGAGTCTTACTGTTACTGATCGATTCAGCTCAGTAATAATTAGTCTTTGTGGGGATGCTTTGCAGAAAAATACCTCATAATCGAAGAATAAAGATTGTGTCAAAAAGTAAGATATAACACCACAAACCACATGTGTTAAAACTTTGGTTGTTGATGATTCGATTTTTTAAGAATTTGCCTCATTTATTTGTCCTAAACAACATTTTTATCTGCCATTTAAACACAGCAGTGACCTTCAAGAGGGCACGTCTTTTCAAACAGCCAACAGGCAGTCTTAAGAGTGATGTGCAGCGACAGGAAGGATCACCACTGCCCTGCCCACACCGGCAAACATCCAGTCCAAAAACTTTCCTCTGAGGACCTGTACCAGTCTATTACAGGCACAATAAAATGGAAAAAAGGGCTGTTTTATCTTTTATCTATTACCAAAGCGCAACTACTTCAGTAATAAGTGCTTGGTGCTTTTCTGGCTGTCCACTCCACTCCCCAAAACAAACTTCAAAACAATCAGTTTATGACAGAAGGTTTCATAATGTGGTCCAGGTCATCCTGCATGATGGAATGAATTTGTTTTCACTATGACGGAATGAAAATAGAATTCAAAGAAGCTGATTAATATGCTGTGTAATTAAATGACACCATATAGGTTGTAGATGGTCCTACCTATATTTTCAGTTCGCCTCTTTCAATTTTACTTTTGAGGTTTGAGCAACCTTCTACTTTTTTATTGCATAAGGCTCAACTTACTCATTAAAACTTGTCCATAAAAAGTAGCATTTCCTTATACTTTGCCACATTAATTTTCCTCTCTAACTTGACAAGCCTTCCAGGGACCTCCTCCTCAGAAGCATCCTCACATCATGATGCTGCCACCGCCGTGCTTCATGGTGGGGGTGGTGTCTTTGTAGTAATGTGCAGTGTTTGGTGTCTCCATCAA
Organism: Stegastes partitus; assembly: GCF_000690725.1. Taxonomy (NCBI): domain Eukaryota; kingdom Metazoa; phylum Chordata; class Actinopteri; family Pomacentridae; genus Stegastes; species Stegastes partitus. Next base: position 212,419 of record NW_007579632.1, on the reverse strand, counting down.
TCTAGATGCTGTGTTTGACACCAAAACACTGCACATTATTACAAGTTTTTTGCGAGTTTTTTCAACAGTGTTTTGCTCTTTGCCACTCTCCCATAAAGCTTTGACAGTTGTTGTATGCACAGTCTCTCCCACCGCAGCAGCTGAAGCTTGTAAGTCCTTCAGAGGAGTCATAGGTGTCTTGGTGGCCTTTCTGTCTTGCATGGCCACTCAGTTTTTGAGGACGGTGCCACATTACTTCTATTTCTCAATTATGGATTTGACTGTACTCCAAGGGATATTTTTAGTGCCTGTAGAAACTTTCCACTTCAAACAACAGCCAAAAATTGCACAGCGTAGTGGGGTTTTTAGTCTGTTTTTTTAAGTTCATGCAATCAAAAGCAATAAAGCATTTGAAGAGCTTTGTAATTTTTATGTGTGTTTCCTGCAGGGCTTGTATTACCTTCTTATCTCTTCAAATCGGGAACATGTGAAATTTATACAAGCGTGTTCAAACTTTTGCAAGCAACCGTTGGACAGTAGCCTTCATTGGTCATTCCCTTCTCTTCACTCGACAGCTCGACGTAGTGCTTTTAACAGTAAATTTGAAATAGTTTATATTAAGTGCTATATTTGATCTCTTTTTTAACGTATGTCTTAAACTGCTCCATTGCACTGTGTGGAAAGCTCTAGTTTTGTTACCTGCATATGTAGGTACTATAAGTGTTGTGGAACTCTGGCTTTGCGTTTACTTAATAATAATCTAATGAGTAAATGGACTGGCTTTTTCTTTATGTGTATTCATCATATCATAGTCCATCCATCCATTTGCTGTACTAGCTTTATCCTCAAGGGTTGCAGGCAGCTGTATGAGCTGACAATGGGCAAGCGGCGGTGTACATGCTGGACAGGTCACCTATAAATTATTACAACAGTACCTCAACAAAACATATTATTTGGCTGTTCGGAATGTTAACCTACACATAGGTGCGGTGAAGATGAATCTGTTTGTGATTTAAATGCCGAGCTCTGAATTGTTAGTCTTCCTACTCACGGTGAGTGTTTTCTCAACCACGCTCTCTTTGTCTGCTCTCTCAGTGCTGTGCAAACGCACTCAACATGAATCATCTGCCACTCTGAGTGCGTCGTTTCAGACCAGGTTACCTGCTGCACGAGGACCAGCGCTGTACCAACGCAAACCTCGGCTGAACCTTATCTCTGCCACCGCCGTTCTCTCAGTTTGCAGCCACTGCCTGCCTCGCTGCTCAAAACGGATCAATCCACAGGTGACTTGCAACAAATGAGAATCCCATTTCTTTCTAAATAGACAGAAATGGTGCAGTGACAAAATGAAAGGCTTTTGTATGTACAACATCTAAAAAGCTGATGAAACAAATAGGCAATAGAGGTGAATATGCTTCTGTCAAGTAGAATGACTAATGCGTCCCCCGCACTTGGATCCAGTTAAATTTATTGTTAATGACGAAAAGAAAAGTCTTTAAGAATGTAACGGCAAATGATGTTGTCCTCTGCAATATTTCTCCACACTCCTCTGAAATAATTTTATGTTTTGAGCTACGAATGAATCTTTTGCCATCTATCAACCCCGCTACAATCTCCACTCAGATTTTACTCGGTACAAATGTGACAGATGATTTACCAACAGCAATTAGATACATTCTAAATTTAGAGGAGCACATCAGTGCCTTGTCCCTCGTAACAAGGCACATGCAAAGGATGTGCAGAAGTTCACACTTTAGGATCTGTGATTATTAATTTTCACTTCCAGATGCTGCCTGACACCTTGGAGGAGGAGGTACGGCTGGTTAAAAGGAGCAGTAGCACCCAGCATGACTGACATTAATTTGGTGTGCGCATGTGTGCGTTTAGGAATGCATGCATGCTGCCGTCTAGATTTTTATGTACCTGGTTTAATGTATCAGCATTTGTGCCGTGTTGCCCCCTTTCACGTCTGGTCCTGTACGTATCAGACTAACTATGATGGAGTGTGGACTCTTTATTCTGTGAAGGAGATTCCAGCTCTGGTTACCACACTGACCATGCAACACTGGTCACCTGAAACCCAGCACCTGGAGCCACCTACAAGCAGTCGGCTTCGTTTGTCACTTTCACCCCGCTGCTCTGCACATAGACACACTGTACTACATAAAGTACATATCCTGTTCCTGAAGGTGGAGTTTGCCTTTAAGGAGCCAGTGATGACTTATCAATAAGGACTGAAAAACAGATTTTTATTTTAGGGTGGCCACAAATTTTTTGAAATAATTTTTCAACACATTAGGAATTTTCCAGACTCGCGTACAGCCAAGTTAGTATGTAACAAAATCAAAAAGTGCATTAAACATGCATAATCAGGCAGCCTATCGTATTGCACGAAGCAATTCCCACCCACGCTTTTTTTTTTCCCACCAACTACAATGAGAAAGGTTGTGTTTCCTGTCATGGCTGCCAGTGGTCATGGTTGCCTTGCATCCCTGCAGCTTGCTGTCTGGCTGGCTAACCTTTTTTCCATTTTTACCTGATGAGGCCGGTGCTGGCTGGGCCTTTCAGTGAAGCTGTCTCCTCACTTTCACTGCACTGTGCTGAGACACTCTGGCTCACTGCCCTGCCAGCCTCCTCCTCCTGCCCCCTTGCTTTGTGTCTGACCACCCCATCTGCCCCGAACCCACACACCTCCCCCCCCCGAGAAGCCACAACGGCGCTCCATCCAGCGAAGATGTAAACTAAGCTAGCACAACACCAACACACCCTCCTCCATTATTCATCTGCCTCCTTTAATGAGTTTTCCATCCACCTTCATGCATCTCCCACAATTAAAAGATACAATTATAGTGTTTGATCACTTTAATTGAATTTAATCAAGGTATGGTGCATCTATCCTGCATTAAGTGTCCCTATGTGTAACGTAACATGAACGAGTGAGGCAGGATTAAATAATGGAGCAGACGATGCAACATGAGGGTGCATTTTTCAACAGATCAGGCGCCCTAAAAACTGTAACAGCTGAATGTGGAGCACAAACCGTAGCACTGAAACTGATTTGTCTTTTACGTTCTCATTTGTCTCGCAAAACTAATTATACTCAGTCAAGAGTTTGCTTACTTTACAATACCCAAACTGTGTTCTTCAGTGCGCCCGCAGAAGTGTGATATTCCCGATAGTCTGATCAAATCTTGCGGAAATTAATTTGATAATTAATCCTCCTCTGTGACCCTCTTTTCCTTTTACACTAAAGAGCTGTCTAGGCTTTCACTGCCGTGCCAGGATGAAAGATTGTATGTCAATCACACAGATAATATGTTTGTTTACATACCATGATCATGAAAAGGAGGCCAGCTAAATATTTGATGGCTTCTTCAAGTTACTCAGGAACAGTCACCCTGTGACCCAACACTAGAGTTGGACCTCAGCACATCCAGTCATTGTTAAACACCTCTACAGAACACCGGCTGACATTAGTGGGCACATGACTCTGGGTGGCAATAATATAAAGCACTCTCAGGTTTGTGCTCGCTCTGCTCTCTGTATTGAAGCCGTGGACGCAGTAATGACTCTCAACAAAGAGAAAGAGTGGTCCTCGGTGCACTGCATGGACTCATTCAGGTGTAGATGTTCTGCCACGCGATGTGAGGAGTTTACTAGTTTACCTTTAGAAATATAGTTTCATGCCTTGCATTTGCAGTCTTCTTCATCGTCAGTTAATCATCATCATCCAGTCACTCCTGACCTCACCTTGACCTTCTGGCACTCTTGCACACCTCTCACACACTTTCCGTGCAGCGTCCCAGTAGACGGAGCCCAACCAAGCATGCATCAGCACTCGTCTGCGCTCTCCATACTGCAGGCATTCAGCGATACTCGCCGCACTACTCCAGTCAACCCACACACACACACCTCGGTCCTCCTCCCCTGATCGCCGAGTAGATGCTCCGTGAGCTGAGACAATGTGAAACGTATAGTCCAAACAAAAGCCAAGAGAAAGACAAAGAGTGAGTGGGACGGCAGTGAGCGGGAGAGCTGGAGATGAGACAAACGTCTGTGGCAACATGAAAGCGTTATTAAGCACTTAGTCATAAAAGAACATCTCATTCTTTCATATTGTGTCACTCTAAATATAACTCATTAAATAAATAACGCCACTGTCCGATATATGTTGTTGTTTTGCAGCTTTACAATTAGTCTTCATTGAAAAAGTTGAAAGATGAGCTATAGAAACCCTTTTTTTCCATGTTGCTGCTCTACGACTCTAATGGATCACATGTTAAAGTATATCATTTTGATATGCTGTGATAAGTTGTGGGTCTAATGGACCAGAGATGAATAACTGTGCCTCGTGCACATAAAGGAAGTATATAAAGAAGGAAAACAAAAAAAACAGCACAAGCTCACTGCCTTTATGTATTCTGATGAGGATGATTTCCCATAACTGAATCACTGGAGCACTTAACTAATCAAGAACTAACATTTGTCCAAATTAAATGTGCTTCAGAGATTGTGCTTTTTTTTTTTAAATATAAAAAAGCATAAAAACAGATAAAGGCCAGAGCTGCAGTAGAGGATCAAATGCTGAAGCGTTATATGGCAAAGAGTTTAATTAAATTTAATTGCCCTCAGTGATAGACTGTGTCAGGATGAGTGGAGTCTGTTATAAACCTCATTGGAGATGACCTTCCATTATAGTGCCACTATTATTTGCCTTATCTCGCGTGTTTTGACTGCATTGTAAAGCGAAAACAAGCTTGATATTTATTTAATGACGGTTCAAGTGTTGTCCGGACAGCTGATAATGCGATCTGCATCAAAGCATTAGGGCAGGTTGACCAGGTAAGACGAGGAGATGGATTTCCCCATTTACAAGCATCTAATTACCTTATCGTAGCTCTTTAAGTACAACGTTAGATGTCCAACTCCTGCATTATTCTTTACCCTATCCCTTTCCTTTTTTTTTTTTTTTTTTCTTTACCCCTGCTCCCGCTGTTTCTTCCACCATATTTCCCCCAGGGTCTCTCTGAAACCCCTAAATAATGCACAGCGAGTGAAGGGCTTAAAGGGGCTGTATGATGGATCACTCTCCTCTTTCTGGAGCTGTTGTATTCTTCTTGTGCTGAAGCTTATTTATCATATCCATAATGACACTGCTCTCAGGTGAATCTCTAAATATCTATATTTACACCAGACAATCTTTAAAAAGAACCACAATTTTTTTTCTATGATCCAGTTTTTAGCGTGTGACATCACAGCAAAAATGGGTCATACAACTGCTTTGAGACTTTTATTTTGGAGTTTGCTTACAGACAGGGAATTGTTGGTTGTAATGTTTCGGCGAAACTGTACAAATTCTTACTTTTAAACTCAGAATTTTCAAAAACATCAAAATCTCGAAACTGATTTGCTTAAGGCAAGCATTGTTATTTACTTGCTTTGTGGTTTAGTTAAGTTTAGAAAGCAGCTCTGTCGTCAAACGATAACTAAAAATAACTTTAAAGATGTAACTGGCAACAGATAGAAATTCAACAAGTTTAAACAAACTGTATACACTTTCTACCCTTTGGGATAATGTTTATTGATTGGCTTAAAAAACTTTTTAGTTTCGGAAAGAAGTAAATATGCCCCTGAGGGAAAACTTGTGTTCTCACCAGCATAAATAAAACTTAAAACAAACTATATGAAACTTTAAGAATCCCTGTGGGGAAATTAGCTCACTGCAAGAATAAGGAGCAACAATACACTGAAGATTGAACACAGAGTTTAAGAGGTGAGAGAAATCCCCCCAAAAATGACCGGATTGTAAAATGAATCTGAAAGTTTTGAATATTCTGACTATTTAGTCTTTTCACAATTTTTTATCAAGAAATTGTGACATATATGAAATGTGTAAAGTGTGTGTTCTGTCCAAAACAAAAGGACCGATGCCTTAAGGTTAGAGTGCAGTTAGAGCATGTTGTAACTGACATATTTTTACATATGCATATTTAATAATTATCCTTATTCAGTTTTGAACTTGCTTCATTAAAACTGAATGTCTTGTCTTTAAAGTTTCTTTGTGCAACATTCAAAATTATTGGATTAAGCTCAAGCACCAGCATCTCAGAATGAAAACAAGCAGACACGTTGGCCACACCTCCCACCTCCCTTTACTTGCATCTATAACCAGAAAGTTTGTGTACATGAGTAGGTGGTGTAGGCTAGCATTGAGAAAAAAACAAAAAAGAAAAAACAAAAGGTTGAAATGTTAAATTTATCTTCACTTCACCCATCGTCACACTTGTCTCTGTTCCCTTCCATGTGTGTCTGTTTCCACAGTCTTTTGGACTGGAGCAAACCGGGGGACCGACTGGGTCTGCTCACTACCTAAAGATTTTGCATATTGCACCTTTAAACATATTTTTTCATGTAAAATTTGCCACAGAATTGGATGACATTGAAAAAAAAGCAAAACATTTCTGGTCATCATACTGCAACACACTTAGTTTTATGGGGTCCAACAGTTGGACTAGAAATATTCTTTGAGAACATTTAGTTGATATATGTCAAACACAGTGTTTTATGTGAAGATGCTAGCATAAGAACACAGCAGTGCTAGGAGGATCAATAAAGTTCATCTTTATCTTTACCCTCATACTAAAGTCAACCTGTTAATATGCCACCATTGTTTTCAACATAACAATAAAGTGCTTCCAGTGGATTTAAATCAGGTTTTGTGTTTTTACTGCATCAGCAGTAGATCAGATACAAAATATTACAATCTAATCTTTACAAAGGCTGCTCAAATGGGTTTTATTTTAGTTTGACCAGATAAGAGATGTGCATGTGAGGACTGTTTCTTACTGATATTTAGTTCACTGAGAGAAGGAACACCTGTGCTGTCATCAGTTCAGATGTATGCAATGAATTGCTTAAATGAATGAAATCCCAGCAAGAGTGATTCCGAAAAAGAAAGGGGTCATCTCTGACCATGAATGCTATATATGCACGCACAGAGCGAGTACCCACTGTTACTATTAATGTTAAAACAGTCTGCTGCCGCCACTGGTCTCCCATCAGTGGTCAATTACAGTGAGGACAGTCATTTATCACTGAGGTAATATGGTCTCCAGAGAGAGAACAGAAAGAACAGAGAGAACAGAGGGAGTAGCAGCGGCCCCACACTTTAACCAAACCTATTCACTGTGCCTCACAAGTATGGAGTGGTAAATGACTACGCTGAGTCCACAGAGGATCAAGTGAGACACTGCATAATGTTCAGCAGAGAAACATTTGTAGTTCAGTTTATGTTAAAAGTTGCATTTGTGATTTATTAGTGTTTTTTGTGTGTGGTCATTTCCAGTAAGTGTTTTTCCCCCCTCTGAGCATCCAGTTGGTGTCATACAGAACAACAGACCTTAAATGCGTAGTCACGGCTGCGGTTCACTCCCACTGCTAAAGTTCAGTCACGGTTGTGAGGCGTGAACTCTCTGAACTACACCAGGCTTCAGCACTAAGTGTGGTGTGACCCCTGGTGGATAAAGAGTTGCAATAGCGATTGGTTGCAGCATTTTCTAAAAATTTAAATCGTATTTTGCCTGATGTGTCCTCTTACATTTGACTGGTCCTGTGCAACACTTCTGAAGGTTTCCAACGTGGTCGTTCCATCTCAAATCACCTTAGAAAGATTTCAGCTCAACCATTTTTGATTTGCCCTTTTTTGGTAACATATAATATGGATATTTATAAAGATATTTGTGAAACTTTAGCTGCTGTCAAATACTTTCAGAATTGCCCGCTGACCCATCTTCAGTTTTGAGGGTTTTTTTTGTTTTTTTTCCTCCACACATTGAAATTTGAGGCTGTGTTTCAACAACAATAGCTCAACAACAGTTAAAGATCCAGGTCTGAAATTGTCACTGGTATTTCCTATCGCACCATTGATTAAGAACATGAATGTAATAATAAATATATAATGAAATGCAGTATTATACAAGCAGATTAAATAATCTCAGATTATAGGTGAGTGGAAATATAAAGAAAGAAAAATCAAGCCGTCAAGAAAAGTCCCATCTTTGAGCACACGCTACCAAAACAACTGATAATGCAGAAGTCAAATAGTGATATTTTTTGAGCCATGTGTGGTTCTGCATCACAATAATACAAAACAAAACATATATACTTTTTAATAAGACATACTTGGTCATATAAAATAAAAGAATGCTGTTTTTGGCTGTGATGAAGCAGAACCTGAACAGATATTGGCATCCGAACATAGACTCAGATTTCAATGTGCAACAATAACATGCTGACACTGAGTTGATGAGTAATTAAAAATATTAAAAATAATAAATGCCGGCAGGTTTTGGCACATCAGTCTAAAATTTCACAGAGACCAATACAAAATCCCATCCTTTTTGATTAAAAGACGGTTTCGCTTTAACTGGCTTCTATTGTTTTAAAGAGTTGAGTATCAACCACAATCACAGCTCATCAGGATAAATCCAGAGCCAATGCCAGAGTGAATGATGACTATCTGCCCTCATTTATAGGTTTACTTTTTGTAGAACCCATTCTTTGGCTAATTCTGGTGTCGTTACAGGCTCACCTTCCCACCGTCTCCTCGTCTGACCCCTCGTCATTCAGGAGATTACTTTACAGACAGTCTCCCTTGAGGATTCCTTTACAAACCTTATTTTCTGTGTGCGTCACTCACTAGGTCCTGTAGCAGTCATGTAGATCTGTGACTGAAACATATATCCGCTCTTTCTGTCTGTCCCCAGCGGTGCGAGGACAGAATACCGTCTATGTAGGACAGGTTGCTTCCATGTTTAAACCAAGGCCATTCAATTCGACCAGGACTCCCGAAGACGCCACAGCCCGGACGCCTGAGGTTGTATCCTCGTGTGTCGTCCACCGGACTGACCTCTTCCAACAGCACACGAGCACTTCCCTTAATTTGGTGTTCACTGGGCTCCATCATGTGGCTGCATGCAGGTTAATGTGGCGCTGGAGGACAAAGAAAATGACCTCAAAGCGTCCTAGAAGAGGAGAGGCGTTGCTCGTCAAGGTGACTCCGTCCAGAGAGTGAAATTAAAATGATCTGAGAGTTCTGTGGTGCTACAGCTCGGTGATATACAGCCGAACTTTGAACGTGCGCCCCGCTGACATCATCGCAGGTCATATTTGCTGATCCACATTTTTGATTTTCCACTTATTGCTGGAAAATGGAGCAGAACATAAAAATGTGCTTTAGTCCCAACAGAATCTAGCCGCTACAGAGGGCTTTTCAAGTACTTTTGGGTTGGAGCCAACTTACTGAAATGCACCACGTTACTGAAGTGGAAGACAATTATTTCTGCATGGCTGTTTAAAACACCTAACTTCCACTTATCTTGCACTCTTTAACTGTTTCAGATCACTAATTTAGACGACCAATTAAATCCAGGACACCTAGTTTACTTTTCTTATTAAAATGCAAATTTTTTTTTAATCCCCTGTTTGCAAAGAGAATTTGTTCTCTTGGAATATTAATTTAAAGTGACATCTTTTAGAGCAGGCGGGAACAGTTGCACCAAAACTGATCAGCGCCAATATTAAAGCCACCTGTCTAGTATTGTGTAAGGCCCTCTTTTGGGGCAGCTCTGACCTGTTGGGTCATGGACACAGGACCTCTTGGAGGGTCCTGTTGTGTTTGGTAGTGCAAGGATCCTTTAGGTTCTGAGTGTATTTCAAAGTGTGGCCTCCCATGGATCAAGCTTGCGGATGAAATCAAAGGAGTTCAGAGGCATTTTGTTAATGTCTTGGGCTCTTGGTCATGTTCCTCGAGCCATCCCCGAGCAGTTTTTGTGGTGTGGTGGGGCTTATTTCCCTGTTAGGGGAAGCCACTGGTGTCGAGCTGCGCTGTCGCCATGAGGGGGTGTGCTTAGTCTGCAGTAAGTGGGTGGTATGAGTCAAAATAACATCTACCAGGAGCCAAGGTTTCCCAGCAGATCAGGGCATTGTAATGAGATAATCAACATTATCAACTTAACCTGTCAGTGGTTTTAATGTTGTGACTGCTATAAGTGAGTCCATATGTGTAATACAAGCACTGCTATCACTGACTGCAGTTTATTGGTGGATATGAGACAGTTTCCTGTAATCAAAACAAGACATTTAAAATAGAACAGAACATTTTACACTGTTTTTCTACATTATAGTAATATGAGTAAATGGTCACAAGTCTGTGCTAGAAAAATAGTCAATATTCAGTAAATTAGAACACACATCACACTAAATGTGGACCACTGACCCCACCTACAGGTCACTAGAACTGTTGTGAATATCTGAATATAATTCTAAATGGAGAATTGAAAAGTGGAGCAGTTGGTAGCACTGTTGCCTCGCAGTAAGAAGGTCCCCGGTTTGCGTCCCGGTGAGGACACCCGGGATCTTTCTGCGTGGAGTTTGCATGTTCTCCCCGTGCAGTGTGGGTTCTCTCCAGGTTCTCCAGCTTCCTCCCACACAGTCCAAAAACATGTTGAGGTTAATTGGTGATTCTAAATTGTCCGTAGGTGTGAATGTGAGTGTGCTTGGTTGTCTGTCTCTAAGTGTAGCCCTGTGATAGACTGGTGACCTGTCCAGGGTGTCCCCTGTCTTCACCCTGAGTCAGCTGGGATGGACTCCAGCCCCCCACGACCCTAGTGAGGATTAAGCGGTGTATAGATAATGGATGGATGGATGGATTTCTAAATGAAACTGAAAGCAATGTACAAACCAAGCTGCTCTTTCACCACACAGGTATCACTGTTATGGAAAAGCTGGGTTAGACAAAAGAAATATCAGAGCAATTCCATAAAATTCTCTGTTACTTTGTGATAAGATTTGAAATACATGTCCAAGCAATGCTGGACACTATCACAGCATTCTGGGCCTGCATTCCATACAATTAATATGGAATAAGTGATAAAGATTATTTTTTTTCTTCATATTTTTAGACCAGATGTTGAAGTGTTTCGGTGTGAAATCGTAAGCGTAGCATATTTCTCAGAAAGCAACAGTAAGTACAACATCTCGCCTCCTCTCTCCTTCTGCAGCCTCCTCAGAGCAGACAATCTGTCACGTCATGTGCTCGACTGTTAAAAAAAATTTTAAAAAAAGAAAATTCAGTTTGAAGCACGTTTACAATTCTGGGACAAACTCCATCTGCTGATGATAAGATCTGTGATCTGATCAAAACCACCAGAGCAGCTTCTCTGTGGTCTCTGTAGTGATATTCGTGTCTCAGTGCCGTCTATACTATTTAAAGCAAGCAGGTGCATCATGTTGTTACTGCATGTGTTTTCTGTAGATGTCTTGTTGTAGAGATGTACAAACTGTAGAAGCTCTTCCTGCTGCTCTGTACCTTCCTCTTTAATTTTCAGTACTTGAATGGAAGAACGTCATCATGCACTAAAATAGCCCTGAGTTTTTAATTCGGTTGTCTCTGCACCGCTTCATATTTTCTGCATAACCAGATAGGTCACATGCACGGAAATAAAATCTAAACGGATCTATTATTTTCTGCCTGCGTGACCACTGTTGAGGAACCGTGTCACCTTTCTGTTTAACCTTTAATTTCTCAATATACATTCAGAAATTTGGATTATATCTCAGACTAAAGAAGCCGTGAACACATTTTCCTCAAATATGCAACCAAGCATCAGTTCTACAGTAAAAACATTGATTTCATTAGTCATTCTGTCAGTAGATTTTATCATGAAACCACATCCTCAGATATTCTTCACATCAAGACACTTTATTACTCAAACAATCATCATTATTCAGACATAGGTATAAATAAAATATACAACTTGATCTCGACCTTTGGATCCTCACCTACAGTTATGACTCATGCTCATGGTAAAAAAATAAAATAAAAATAACAATGAAAAGTGGCTTTTCCCTGAATGATGAGAGCTGTGCATCAGTGAGTGCTCGCAACAACTCGGCGCACAAGATCAGCTTGTGACTGCACTCTAGTTTCCTGTCCTTGGTAACTTGAACTCTTGGCGAGGATCAAGGATATCAAGCATCAGGTCTCGTCATGTGACTGTAAGTAAATTGGCTTGGCCTGCTTCCTCAGGCGCTGCTGTGCTCGCAGCTTCCTGCCCTTCTGTGTTGCCAGTCCCAGCGGTGGTAAGTAGGTCTGTGGGAGAATTTTCAGAGAATAAAATACAGTAATACAATTAAATCTCTCAACAGCACTAAAAAAACAAACAGGAAGAATACTGAATCAGTATAATACATGGATATTACTTACAGCCCTTGGATACGGGTTCCTATAATGTAGACCTGTAAAAAAAAACATATTCCTATCAATATTATATCAACCCATAAAAGTAGCTACAAAAATCAAAGGCTACATAACATCACTAAAATTCCATTTGCTGAATTAATGTCTTCTAATGTATCAAAAACAAATCATCAAGCATGCAAAAGAGGAGCACTTTTCTGATCTTATTTGCACCAGTTATCACAGCAGGCTTTTATTTCCCTTGACTAATGACAATAGCGCTTGTGCTGATGGTTCTGCTTTTTCTGCAGTCTCCAAAGATTATTTTGTCAATAACGTCCAGATCGGTGTTTACTCCTCTGCTTACTCATGCTGAAACACTCGAGACTTTCAGCTGAACTTGCTCAGTCGCCCCATGAAAGATGCTTCATCACACTGGTTGACTGTCAAGCAGCCTTGCTGGATCGACATCTGCTGTAAGTGACCAAAAATGAAACCGGCCTACGAGACGTTGCACGAGCACTTGACAGTAGAATCACTCAGCCAATCAAATTCTCAAAAGAGCTGAGTGGAAGTGCGAGCATGCTGCATGACTTAACAAGTCAGCACCTGTTGGATGTTTTGTTGAATTTGGTCCATCTCACCACCACGCTGCTTATTAAAGACTTCAGGCTAAACGAAAATCAGAACCCTGAAATTCATGGATATGCTGGAAACATGGGAACAAAAACATAAAAATAGTGCTACTTTGAACCGTTACCGTGGCCCGTTGCCTGCACAGGATGAGAAACCCTTGCAGTATCTTTCCACGCTTACCTATTTCTATCCTTGCTTCACATTCTTCTAAACATTTCTTTATTGATTCTTGATCTGTGAGCTAAAAAAACAAACAGAACAATGAATTAGTTTTACGACTTCCTACTGTTTTTACATAACTAGTGTTGTATTGTTTTTCACACCTGCTGGTTCTGTCTGAACAGAGTGCGGGCCTCCTGAACTATGTACTTCCTCTCCGTCTCGGTGTCACTTGTAACACCACTCTGCGCCTGCCAGGTTCGGGCGATGCGAATCACACGCCTGTACAGCGACAGCACTGTGCTGCGAGTCGAGGCCGTCATCAGGGCTCAGAATCTGAGAAAACAACAGATGCCGGCACAATAAAGGAAATGAAATTAAAGGACATTACAATCCCTAGTAATTCAATTTTAATTATCCGTTTCGTACTTCTACACTCAGCTTAATAAATCTGCATAAATCCGATAAAGATGATGAGATGAGTTGAAATGCATGGCTGGTGGGCTTATTTAGAAAAGGCTTTTGCATTTTTTTTATTCTATTGATGTCTTTCCAATAAGTATAGCACATACAGCAAACTAAATGTGGCAGCATTCGTCCAGAGACCACAAAACCAACCAGTTTCTAACTAGAATGATACAAAAAGTGTTACAGGAAGTTTGTGGAAATTTAATTTGAGAAAAAACTCATTTAATTTTAGATTTACTAATATGTATCATGTGAAATAAATGAACCAAAACAGAGCAATAAAGCTGCGGGGCAACAGGATTAGTTAACACATTTTTCTGACTTGGAGAAAAAGTAAACAATCTCATCTATTGTTCTGGTAGGGAAAGGGTTACATTTAGACAGCTGTGCCACAAAGTTTATTAGCTGTCCAACTGGTGACAAATTCTCAAACACTGAGTTCATCCACACCCCTGTCACATGTGACTCTAAAGGACAATGTACAAATAAATGACCAGTACCTTTGGCCAGTGATGACAAAAGGCCACCTTAAAATGCAGCTTTATTTAAATGACATAACGCCACAGATGACTGAAGACAAGCAAAAACAGGAAGCGTCGACATGCCGGATGTTGACATGTCAGTTCGGGTCATAGCCAGAGCCTTGAATGTCCACAGCTTTACTGCTTGTCGTCTAAGAGATTGTTTCAGACAGCGCGGTATGACAGATAATCTGCTCGCATGATGCTCTGGATGGATGTGTTCAAAGTAATTCTGTAGCCCTAAAATGTCCACTAACTTAGTCAAGTCCTTCAGGAAGAGTGGGACAACAATCAACAAGCCAACAGCAACAGTCTCATTGTCTCTATACGTCACAGATGTGTGACTTGTTACTGACTTGTGGTCTATGACCCCACTCTTGAGCTGACCGTCATTATTTCCAATGTGGTGCATGCCTCATTACTCTCGTAGATTAATCTTAGCAACTGGATTTGCTTGAGTTCCTTGAAGACATTTCACCTCATCCAAGAGGCTTCATCAGTTCTGACGGACTAGTTGGGAGTTCCAGGTACTTATATCCCTAAGGAGTCATCTGGATCTCCCAACTCGTCAGTCAGAACTGATGAAGCTTCTTGGATGAGAGGTGAAATGTCTTCAAGGAACTCAAGCAAGTCCAATTGCTATGATTAATCTATGTGAATAACCATGACCTGGATGGCTGAGAATTTTCACAGACATGCATACTTAGTTGTTTCATGACCTCAATTCTGTTGTTGAGATGCTGTAAATAAATACTCACTTCCCGTGTTAACCAGAAGAATCTGATCAAATATTACATGCTGCTTTCACATTTTCAGTGTAATATAGGACACAACTTCATTAGTGTTGCACTAAAGTGCTGCAGTATTGCAAATAAATTTGAGGTTAATCAAACTACCAAATCCTGTACACATACAGAGAACTATGGACATTTTGGGCCCCTGTCAGTCTGGGGTAGTTTCTGTTTACTTCGTTGTCCAGTTCTGAGTGTTCCCATTATTCAACGCTAGATGCCACTAAAACCAACACGGAGCTGTTTTCCCCAAACACAGCCTTAAGTAACTGTTACATGACTCAGTATAAGGTAATAATTGTTGGTTCTGATATGTATTAAGATTAAAAGAGGTTATAAAAACGATGCCATGACAGTATTTGAGCACCTTAATCTTTCCCAGAGCAGCTTAGCATCAGGTGTAAACATTAAGCTAGCTATCCTTGAACCTCATTTTGACAGCCCAAAGTCTGTATCTGCAAGCAGACAACGGGGATTAAAATAATAACGACATAAGTGCCAGTCACTTAAACAACTCGCGTTTGAGATGTCGCGACTCATATTTTTTTATTTACTATGACAAAACGTGACCTACCGACTGTGTTTGGAGAAGAGGCTAGTTTGCCAGCAGCTTGCTAGGGCAGCAGACGCACAGCTGTCGCACAGTGATGACGTCTCTCCTGAGCTGGCTGTTAATCGGGAAGAAACGAATTAACACAGGAAAATAAATGAGTGTCTCTACTTTTAGTCGTACGTGAAGTTACAGCTGTCTTACGTATTTAAAGTGTCAGATAATTACCTACAATCCACTGTTTATATGTTCGATTTTAGCCTTTTAACCTGAGTTAAAACGCTGTTTCGACACATTTTTTAATATTGAATATTATTCTCTCAGTGATCTTATAAACTGTCATAAACAAAACAAGTGCTTTAGTTCGTGTTTTTATAATAACGTGTCCGTCGTTTTTTCAAGGAGTTAAGTTGGTTAAAATTATGAGATGTATCTTATCGTCGCTCAGATGGAGATCAGCTGTTGGTCGCTGGTAGGCAGGGAGGAAGTGATGCAGGAAAATGTCCATAATGTAGCTACACTCAATGACTAAAAGGGGGAAGCACAAAGAAATTGGCTGCTTTAGTCCGAGATGGTCTTTTAACTCACTCCACAGAGCGAACATAATAGAAAATGGATTCAAAAGATGGCCCAGGTTGCTAGCTGTTAACTTGTTTTTTTTCTGAAGGCGGAACAGAATTCGACATTGATGTGGAAGTTTTTTTTTTCTTTTTTTTTTTTTTTCGTCAGCTGCCAGCTAGTTAGCTAGCAATCTGAGTTAACGCGACGAGTTTGCCTCAGTTCGTTTCTGGTCGTATATGGTATTTCGGCCAACTTATTTAACTATTTAATTTGTACTGGCATTCCCGAAGTGATGTACATCCACATTCCACACAAGAGAATTTTCCAAAGAGGTAAGTTTCTTTACGAGGAGCACTGGTGGTGTTTCTCGATGTCTTAGTCGAAAAAGACCTAGCATAGCCGATAGCTAACTTTTAGTTAACCGAGCTGATGCTAGCTAGCTATGGCGACGTCGCCCGGGCCAGCCAGTTCGGATGTTAAATGGCCCGGTGACGGTGATGTGTTGTGGGACCACAACACTTTAACAACAAGCACCATTTAAAGTAGCGTGTAATCGTTTAAATAGCCAGGTGTAAATGATAATCAGCACTCTGTTTACATGACATTTTGGGAGTGTTGTACATGTGCTGTTAAGCTCACTTGATCCTGTTTGTGCTCGACACTTCGCGACAGACACAACTTGTTAAAATAGTGCTGATGTTAGTAGAGGTCCGTTATCAGACTTAGCTGAAGGTGTCCATTGACAACAGTGTTCGTAGTGTAGCTTAACTTTATCTGGGACAGTTGTAGGAGCAGCTAACAGGCTGGTTAATCTAATGGATTGGTTACTAGATTACTTAGTGTTTGCTAAACTGTCGTGCTAGCTTATTGTGGATGATGTTTAGCTACAATTTGAATGTAATAAATAGGCCTTCAGACGTCCATCTCATGTTAGTGAAGTTGGCCTGAATAGACCTGTGAGAGATTTGCCCATACATGTCCACTGATGATCAGTGCACTCGATTTGCTCAACATGTATTGTCCTTACTAAGGATCATGGCTCGACACAATCGGCGATCGCAGAAATAAGTCGAAGTTGTTTTGAGCCGAAACCAGAAGTTGTGGGTTTTTTACAATAGAGCCGAAGCAGGACAAAGCGAGTCTGCCCTCACCTGACGATATAAATGAAGTCCTAGAGCAAGAGCTGTGAAAGCCCTGCTGGTGCACTACATATTTTAAGTGAACTGTCTTCTTTGTAGTTATTATAAATCAGTTATTGACTAATTCTGCAATGAGGCAAACTGTTTCGTTGTGCTCAAATTACATATTCATAGCATGTTGACAAAAATAGGTCCTGCAGGTTTGGGGATGATGAGCTATCACTTTCTGCTTATGATGACAAGATAATGTGTCTTTTCAGCATTGCGGATGTCAAGGTCACAGTGATGGAGCAGAATAGAAAGACAATGCCATCTGAAGGACTGTCTGTAAGTAACATCCTAATCAGCTACTGTGTTATTGGATGCACGATCATCTCATACATCTGTGTGTGTGTGAAGATGTGACAGCAGGAAAGTTAACTGCAGGAACATGTACACATAAAACCAGGCGATGCTGAGTAAACGGGTAGATCCAAACAGAGAATGCATTGTTTACACATCTTGTTTAGTCATCAATTTTTATTGTTATATTTTTACTAGCCAGTCACAATCTTAGTTACCCCTGTAGTGTTCATTAGGAAGATTTGTAAATTAACTTTTCAGACATAGCACAACTTCCCCTAATCTTTCCCATGCACATGAGCAGCTTTAAAAGCCTTTCAAAAGCTTGTCATAGCTTTTTTTAATCTTAATTTCTAATCTGAGGAGGCTTTCGTATGTATATTTTATGCTGCCAAGTGTTGTAAATATTAAGAATTGGGATACATATAGTCCATGTGATTAAAAAAAAAAAGGTTGCTGTAAATGTCATAGAAGATATATTGCAGTTTTAATGGACAACCATAGTAACGTCATTGTCATACGCTCATCATTTTTGTGTTTGCGTTTTTTTCATCTGCTGCCATTAGTGCTGGTGCGTAGTAATGTTTGATCGTAAACTTCCTCTGTCAAATTCTGTTTTCACTTCTCGATAAACTCGCGTAATTGCACACGAGCCGTTTGTATGGAGACAGTACAGATCATTAGCATAAAACAAACAACAGGGAAGGTTGTGATGAGGTTAACTTATAAAAAATGTGTTCTCATTTCCTGTGGCTGAAACTTTGGTGGTAAAAGGGTTCAACAGAAGTCCTGTTAATGTCATACGAATCTTCTGTCTCAACACAAAAGCAGTTTTACCTGAGTGGGTGTCTGTGGTTACCAGGGGTGTTTTTTTGTGTATTGTGTAAGCATTGTATGTATGCATATAGACTGTTGTTTTCTCTGGTCACTTTTAGGGTTTTTAAGTCTGCTAATTGAAGACCTGGAACGTGGCAGATTTGGCACAGGTAGCTTAGCTTCTTGACCGTCAGTGTCCAAAAATCCCTGTGTTTTGAGTTTGATTCCACTAATGTCTGCAACTTTCACCTTTTTATTGTGAGCAAGACGGAATCGCTGTGGAGCTACACTGCGTGATCGTTAACTGTGTTTTATTTGTTCTTCACCTCAGGCTTGAGGGTATGTTGAGACGTCTCGCCAGGCCAGAGCAGAGGCGTCTAGGCGGTTCGGACGGGGACTGAAGGCGAGGGGGAAAGACAGACGAGGGACCAGGGAGGAAGACATGGGCCAGTGTGTCACCAAGTGTAAGAATCCGACGTCCTCCCTCGGCAGCAAGAGTGGAGACAAGGAGAGCGGTTCCAAGTCCCACAAGAAAGGCGGCAGTGCTGGTGGTGGGGGCCACAAAGAAGAGCCGAGCGCCCCGTGTAGCAAAGCCACCAGCGAGCTGTCAAATGGCACCAAAGCCTTAGAGGTCACAGTGGAGACGCCCGTCATTCCTGCTTCGGGGCCGTGCAAGGATGAGTGTCCGGACGGAGATGGGCTGTCAATGCCGCGCATTGAGGAGCTGTTCTGCTGCTACAAGGACGAACACGAAGATGCCATCTTGGAGGAGGGCATGGAGAGGTTTTGTAATGATCTATGCGTGGACCCAGCAGAGTTTCGCGTGCTCGTTCTCGCCTGGAAGTTTCAAGCAGCCACCATGTGCAAGTTTACAAGGTAAGGTGGAGTCTGGAGAATTGGGCGTGTTGTTTTCACTGGTGTTTTGTTGATCAGGATAAACTAGCATGACTACTGCTCAGGAACTGGCTCTAGTTGAATATTTCTTTTATTACAGATGCATCCCTTTCCCAGATCAGAAAAAAAAACATAGTTTTACATCTGTCAGCAGCGGTTTTATTAACTAACAGGAGGACATTTTCAAGTCTTTTCCAACACTCAACACACAAAGAGTAATTTAGATTCATAAAACATTGCACATCTGCTCTGGTATTATATTTGCCATTTTCCTGGGTGCTCTGGTGGCTTAGTGGTTAAGGCGCATACCACGAGGGCGTTAACGTGCTACGAAAGAGTCTTTTGTTTTATGTCATACCTGCTACTCTCCCTGTGTCTCCTGTCTGCTTCATCACTGTCAAGTCTGGCCAGTAATGTTCAAGATGTAAAAAAAATAAACTGGCATGTCCTCTTAAATCCCAAACATGTATGATGTAAAAACAACAACACCAAAAATCATATTCTTCATTTTATTATTTAAAGAAATCCTCTTCAGTCCTTCTCTTCGCTGTAACACGCTGTCAACAATATTACCTCATGTGGCAAACTTTCAGGGGATTCCTCTTGGATGAGGACAGTCACATCTTTGTGTTTGTTTAATGCTTACACTCAGCCCGATTTATGTCCTAACCTTTGTAACCTGTTCACTCCAGCCGCACAAACTTCTCATTGCACTGAGTAAAGACTTAAAGCGATGAGTCCGTCACTGCATCAGGGCGTAACGCTGCGGCGGCGGCGGCGGCTCCCAGCTACCTCTCATCCTTACCAGCCCGTACACCTCAGGCTGCTCCAGTCCACATAGCATAATCTAATCATGCAGCTAAATAGAGTGGGTTGTGGCTTAAAATAGAGGAAATTGCTAGTAATATGATATGATTAGCCAATCTAGAAAGTTTTGAATGTAGTATCACAGACGCTGTCCTAGATCGGATAATCAGACTTTGTGGCTCATGCTGCTCTGGCGCAATCACTCTTCACTGAGCTGTCTCCGTTTCCTGGGGAAGAGATGTCATTCAGATGACTCAGTACCTGTGAAATCTCCTCCTGTATTGTTTCCCACTCTGAGGTTTCAGCGATTGCCACAGAAGCACAGCAAGCCGTAGCGGCGATTTTGGACGAACACAGAGCCGTGCGCTTTGGCTCCAAGCCGCTGCTGTCATGTTTACATTGAAAACAACAGAGGCAGCAACAGTTTGCTGTCTGAGAGCACCTTAAACCCTCCTAAGACAGATTTGCAGTATGAGTGGTGCGCCTGCTGCTACTGCTGTGAGCCCTGCAAGACAAAAAGATGGAGGGAGGGAGAACTCTTAATGTTGCAGACAAATGTGTCCTGTTACAATCGCGGTATTATCTGCCACAGTGAAACAAAATGCAGGTTAATGTCAGATGTGTTATGAGATAAGTTGACATTTAAAATGAGCAACATTTGCTGTCTCTCTGCCACCAGCTTTGATGATATCTTCTGCTAGCAGTTGCCTTTAATGACAGATGAACGATCAGCTCTAATGTTGGATAATACGAGAGGCAAACTTTTTGACACAAAATTCCACACCGATGCTGTGTCGCACTGTAAACCGACAAGCAGATGAACTCCTCTCTAAAGTAGATAGGCTTTACTAACTTTGACTCATGTTGGGGCAACCCCCTACATGTTGTAAAGCCAGACTGTTGACGCATCTCCACATGATCAGAACCGCACATAAACACGACTGCAAGTCACCGAGAGTAGCGCTATTTGTTTCTGACCAGGCCCTCTTCTCTGCACGGCGCTGCCAATATCCAATTAAGGACTTAATCACTTGGACACGATTAGAAAAGTTTGGGTAAATGCCTCAGCATTTTAATATATTCAGAGAAAACACAGCCGGAAATTGTCACATTTAGGAGAAGGCATAGGATCACTATAATGCATAGCTAGCTTTCAGTTCCAGGTGCCTGTGTGTCGTAATTGGTTCTACTTAGGGGTGTTATGAAACACTGCTATTGTTGATAACACTGTTAATTCAATACTGATAACGTGTTAACATCCTAAATCATCTACTGCCACTAACGATCTGATTGACACGACACAGTCCTGGTTACAGACTCTTTCTGCCTCACTGTGTGTTGTAATGTAGTGTCATTTATTTGCCAACAGAAAAACAAACTACACAATAAACAAAGACAAATTTGAGCGATAGCATTACATACTGCTGTGTACTTTGTACGATAGCAGCAGCTGCCCCTCCCTGCTCTGTTTACCATTCGCTCTTTAACTGTGCAGTGGTTCATCCACCCATCTTTTAAGTTTTCAGCAGCACGGTTAACAGCCCGCACACGCACACAGTTGTATCTTTGTGAGGGTAACTACAGCCATAATACATTCCCTAGGCTTTTACCCTGTCCTCAACCATTATCTAAGTAATATCTAAGCCCAACCCTTATCCTAAACCTTGTTGTACCTTTAACCCTAAAACTGTTAGCAGCTATCTGCCAAGGCAGAAGTGGCAAAAACAGTTCCTTGAAAGGCCACTTAAGTCTGCCTCCAAAAGCAAGTCAGTTCCCGTAGATCTCCTGTGAAAATGGCCAACTTTACAGCAGAAATGAACATGTTTACTGAAGCTGTTTTAGTCCCATTCATGACAACTGTATGGGGGGTGAATTTTCATATAGTGCACTTATTTAAATGTAATAAGGCTTAAAAGTATGTATAATTAATGGTGTAGTCACTTGAATTAACAGGTGGATGCCATCATTGGACAGTTCATGGCCTCAAAACATTTTACATGGCTCACCTTAGCTCTACTCTGCCTCTCAGCTTATTTTTAAATCAGCCAGGAGTTAGGAAGAATCAGCTGCCCTGACAAAGTATGTACTATTTCATGCATATTGTGGTGTCCTCATATGTCACAGTCTGTAAGAGCGAATGTATGTGATGTAAGAGAGGATTTGTGGGTCAGAATGGTGAGAAAAGCATTCTGGCTTGCGTACAGCAAACCATACTGCAACAGGATGTCGTAGCACGTCCTTGTGCTTTTGTCATAGTAGTATAGGCGTTGGACTACACCCTGAGCTTTAATGTGCTGCATAGGAAACCTGTAGGTGATGTCATTAAGCATCTTCACATACAGCCAACCCTCATCAAATGTTTACAAGGTGCGCCAGAAAATGACGGCCGACCAACTGCGCCTCACTCCCAGTGTGCAAAACGCAAACTAGTCCTTACAAAGAGAGCCACACAAATACACACTCACATGCTCGGTTACCGACTGTCAGGTAGGGGGCACACAGGAAGTGGATCCCGCTCTGCAGTTACTGTCAGAGATGAATAGGGATGCCTGCTGGCTGGGTCACTCGTCCCTGTTCCCCCTCTCTGATTTTTAACTCAGCACTTTTCTATCCAGAGGCTTTGGACAATACCACACTCTGGTAACCAACATGTTTCATTGTCAACTGATGCTTACTGAAGCTCTTTATATTACATTAGACTTTGAAAAGCCTACACCGTTGTAGGGGTCAAATAAAGTATATCTGCCTGAGTCAGAGCCCACAGCACTGACGTGAAAATAACATTTGGTTAAGTTGAAATGAGGAAGTTGTTTCATTAAAGTTTACAATGGGTTTCTTAAACTCTTTGGGGCGAGTCGTGTTTTTCTACACAGTCACTCTGTTTGTACTGGATATCTTCACAATGTTTTATTGTACTGTTTGTAAATGGTCTTTGTCTTATCATATAGGTTTATGTCTTGATATTTTCTCTGGACCTCATCATGAGTGAGATTGTGCCGCTGTGACATTCAGTCCTGTTTTGTCTGTGTCATCAGGAAAGAGTTTGTCGATGGCTGCAAGGCCATCCAGGCAGACAGCCTCGAGGGTATCTGTTCACGCTTCCCCTGCATGCTGTTGGAGGCCCAGTGCGAGGAGAACTTCAAGGACCTGTACCGTTTCACCTTCCAGTTTGGCCTGGACGCTGAGGAGGGCCAACGCTCACTGCAGCGCGAGATCGCCATCGCCCTGTGGCGTCTGGTTTTCACACAGGACACACCCTCCATCCTGGAGCACTGGCTGGACTTCCTGGCGGAGAACCCCTCAAGTATACGGGGCATCTCGAGGGACACGTGGAACATGTTCCTGAACTTCACCCAGGCTATCGGGCCCGACCTGAGCAACTACAGCGAGGACGAGGCCTGGCCCAGCCTCTTTGACACCTTCGTAGAGTGGGAGTTGGAGCGCAGGAAAAAAGAGGAGGAACAGGCACTGATGGCGAAAGAGGAAGAGGGGAGGTGTACTGAGACAGAGTGTTCTCCCACTACAGATAGACTTGAAACAGAGGGAAGCCGCGGCTCACAGACGTGGGGGGGCCACTGACCAGGAAACAAGAAATATTTGTAAGCGAGAGAAGGATATGACCTATAAGTGAACTGTACATCTGTGAATCATTGGATGAATATTAGTATTACCATTACAGCTGTTCATTTGGCTCTCCTTTTCTGTTGGGGTGGGATTTCTGCTTTGCAACCTTTTTTTTTTTTTTTGGTTTTTGAAAGGGCTCTAAGAACTGTTATGTTTTAAGCACTTCTATTTAAGTTATTGTTTTACTTTTCTTCTCCTCCCATATGTGTTTTTAGTAATTGGACATGTGGTCCATTTTAATGTACACCTACCTACCGTAACCCCGCAGAGTTAGCTCAGTAAAAGCTTGGTTTTTAAAATGGGCAACAGAAAGCCATAACCTTTTCCCACAATTATCATATAGAGAATTTTGATCTGGTAACACTGCTGAAATGTTTTGTAAAAGAAATGGTTTATATGTATAAAAAAAGAAGAAGAAGAAGAAGAAGGGAAATCTGGGTAGCCTATCTACAAATAATTTCTTACTACCAAACACGATATTCACCATAAGGGTCAGGGTCAGTGAAAATTATCTTGATCGGACTAATGTAGTTTGATTGTATGCTTTTATCTTGCAGTGCTGTGAAGATGAATTGGTTGCACTTGTATTGCCTTCACAACTGTTGGCCTGCAATTACGTGGCAAACAGTAACGGATTACTATTCTGTCACAAGGGCATTTTTATTTAAAAAAATAATAATACAAATGACAATTAGATTTGTATGCATCAATATCCACTTAAAAATCCCAGTTTGTTTCCATGGTAACAGCCCCACCCTCTCTTCTGTGTTGAGTGTTTTTGAGTGCTACTAGTGCAGTGAGCAGCTTAGCTTGTTTAAGCAGCTGCTGTGCTCCCTTCTTGACCTCTAGCATCTACCATACTGACGTCCACCTATTTTCAAGAAGCAGTTAAATGTGTACAACACGAGGATGTCGGCTCATTCTCAGCCGCCTCATTGATCTCATTTTAGGAAATCTGTATCACAACAGATCAGCGTAAAGCGTGGTCTTTGGTCATTTCTGGACAGAAGATGCCTAAACCTGCATTTCTTTCAGGACCATTACACTGGGTGACACATGAAGCTTATATTGTTTACCTTCAGGAGTTTGAATCTTCACATCCTTGAACTGCTATACAAAAGAGAGAAGAAAAAAAAATAATGTGTGCGCACTTCACAAATAATGTTGACTGCTGCTGGTGATGGTTGTAATGAATTGCACAAAAAGCAACGGCATGCTAATTTGCTCTACTTTGGAACGCTTTGCAGAGAGATTGATGTCAACCACATCATTATTTTTTTCCCCCATTTGAAACCTTTTCTCCAAACTGTAGATTGATCTTAAGTATAGCCTTAGGGTGTTTTGGGATGAGTGACTGAGTGTTAATTAGACATGCTGGTTAATCAAGAGTCTGTGATTAGGGGTTCAGTGTAAGAGGGTGGCCATAGCCTGATCTGTTTGGTTTACATCTACAATGGTTTTATTTCAGACCCCCTTTGTCCTTTTTTTTTATATAAAATGTATTGATTTATAATAAATAAAAAAAAAACAGTGTTGAATTTTTGACCATGCAAATCGTTGTGATTTTTAGTTGGGGAAATGGGATTTATTTGCAGCCTCATGCATAAATCCCTCACTTGAGTAGGCATATAACAGTTTAGGGAACAGATTGTCCACGGTGTGTCTGTGGAGGTTTGCTGGATGAGGGAGCGGGGAGGCAGGAGGCAGGCAGCGGACTGGCGGGGAGGGGCGTGTCTTCCTCGGATGCGGGTCTCCTGATTGGTGGAGCGCTATCCTGGTTACCAACCAACACAACGCACTGGGCACATGAGAAAACACTGGGAAAAACTCGTTAATTTCAAGACTAATGGCTAACAAAGTGGCGCTTCACACGGACTGTAAGTATTATTTCTAACATTTATCGGAGCCGGAGTGAAGTGTCTTCGAAAATACGAAAGTAACAGCCGTTTTTTCATGTGAAATAGTTACATGCTAACTCGTTAGCCTCCTCGGTTTGTTATTAGCGTCAGTGCTAGCCTAACTAAGCTACAGGCTACTCGCTAGCGTTACCTCAACCAATAACCTCAGGAGTTAAACGGTTAAATATCAGTGAAGGGAAAAATAATTTAAAAAAAAAATAGCTTACCTGTAACGTTAACAACAGTGACTAGTTTGTTAGCGGTTAATGCAATATGACAAACGCTGCCATACATGCCAACTCCCTGCAGGTTAACGCTATGTCGAGCTGTCTCCAATGACTTCTCACCGGTTCAAACGAGTAACGTGAACGACACATCACATAATAGGCATTTTTTCCCCCCTCCTGCTCAGTCGCCCAGCGGGTGTGGCGACGTTTTAAACCAACTGCATTCAGTGTAATTTAGGTTTCATGTCACGGGTAACCTTGGGGGGGTTCTCATCTGTCCCTCAGCAGCGGTGATCAAACACAGATTTCAGAGATTTGTTTGAGGAAGGATCGGCCCTCTTCGAAAATATGGGATAGGGTCATGTGAGCAGCATCATCTGCAGCCACACGATGGATAACGAGGTGAGGTTTTATGCAACGGCTCATCTGCTCTGTGTTAGTTTTGAGTTCACATCTGATCATCCATCATTTTACTTGACACACACACACACACACACTCACAGGGCATTAACTGCAATAATGCATGCTACATCTTACAGCAGTGACTGAGCTGTCACTCTGTGCCTCTATAAAACTGTCACTAACAACTATTTTTCTGTTCTTCCTTCAAATTTCTTTGCCTCTCTTCTGCTCCTGACATTGACAGATGCTGTAGCCTAGTTGACTTGTAGAAACTAAGTAAGGGCTTTGTGATTTCTTTGCTCGTCTTGCATGATGATTTTTTTTTTAAATACAGAATGGCATGAGCTGTAAGTGACTGTGTTTTGCATGCAGACAACTGATGCTCCCTCTAAGACACACTTCAGCCTAACGTGCTTAATTCACCACGGCCAGCAATTTTAAGCTAGAAGCAGGCAGACATCTGGTGTTTTAGCGATGGGGGATTTCATTTTAGTGGATTCCAGGGATCTATGAGCAAAGTGCATGTTGACAGGACACATGTAGTTTTACAGTTAGAAAACATGGTAAGCATGATTTTAAATGCAAAATTTGTTAATCCATCACGCAGGCATTTAGAATTATGGTTTAAATCATAGATGTGTGACACGTATAGTCAACGCTAGTTTCAGTGAAAATGCTGCACTTAATGCATTAAAAAGAGACATATTATTACAGGATGTACCAGCACCTCTTCCAGTTACTTTGCATTTGCCTAATGAGCACAGGGTAGGACCAACTTGTAAAGAAGAGCTTGAAATTGACATGGAAGTATTGGACTCACTCCACAGGGATCTTGGCCCATGCTGAGTCAGTCGTGTCCCTCAGTTTATGCATATTTTTCAGCAGTACCTCTTGCTGTGGTCCGTATTCTGCCAATTCATCTCAAAATTGAGAGTCTGCAGACCTTTAGAGTTTAGAATTCTTTAGAGATAAATATTATGGTAATTCTGAAATAGCGTGTTTTTCAGCAGTAAGCCTGAAGAATCCAAATGTTCTTAAAATTACGACATAGACTCGTGCAATGTCCAAATCACAGGAACTGTATTTGTTTGACTGAGGTAAAATGTGTCACAAAATATTATAAATAAAGCATTGTGGTGTTACAGAGCTGCCTTGGCCTACAAATCATATATTTTAGACATAAGGAAACGTGCTTGTTTGGTACCAAGATTGGCATCATCATTTTTATATTTTTCTCAGTGGTAAAGAAAAATACTATTCCCACTGAAATCATGACTCATCACAATTGCAGCATCTGTCAGAATAGTCACAGATGCTTATTTTTTGTTCAGCCCTATTCAGCAGAGTTTGACAAGCATGTGATCTGTTGCCCCACGACGCAGCAGTGTTTTACAGATAATTAGTTTTTTACAGGACAACGCTCCCCCTTTTTTGTTTTTACATGACATATTTAACGTGAGATCTGACACTGACTAAGTGTGTTTTGATTTGATATCATCCTTGTATAATGAGGTGGTTGAACGGGCACATTTGGCACGAAAGACGCTACCGAACAGCATGTTAGATTAATAGTTTTGGGCCTAAATGTCATGTGCCTTAAAATAACAACTTGACATAATATATGCCCCGTAGTGAAGGTTTATTTACGCGAGAGCGGAGGAGCAAACTGCTTGCATAAATGTTGTGATGCACAGAATAAAATGGATATTGATTGTTTGTGAATGTGAATACCTGTGCAAGAATGAGGTATATTATGACCGTTTGTTTTCCACAAACAGCTGATGCAAGCTTTTCTGACTCTTCACAGTGTGTGTATATGTGTGTGTGTGTTTACTGATGCGTGTCTTCTTGAAGGAGAACAAGACGTGCCAAGGAGAGAAGCTTGCTTCTGCTGTAGATGACACTCTGGATGAATATTTAATCGCCCTCCAGCACAAAAACAGGTGAAGTGTGAGCACAGGCTGCTGGGGAGAGACAGATTGGATTTCACAGGGGAGATACACAACTCCTCCATGACTTTCAGTGCTGCCTAATAGGAGCACTGATTGGTTTGGTTCCTTCCTTTGAGAGACAAGAAATTTGTGCCCGAAAGGTCGAAGCGTGAAGGTTGGAATAGCTTGAGAATGTGTGATGTTCTTTTCTAAGTCCTAAATCCTTTCTCAGCCATGCTAAACAGAATTTGTTCAATTTTGATGATATTTTCAAGAGTTGTTATCGCTTGTCTTTGCTCTTTAGGATCTTAAAGCGCCTTAAAGTCAAAGACTCCAGGGAGATTGAGTTGGAACAGCTTGAGCAAGGTTTTTCAATTTATCTCAACGGAGCCAATGCTGAAGCCAGTAGAAAGCAGCCCAGGGGCTCCAACCGCAAGTCTGTCTCCTCCCCACCTGGTTGGAGGCCTACACGTACAGCAGGTATGCTGCTGCTGCTGCTACTGCACTCATTTAAACCCACATGCAAAACTATGTGACACCCTCATTATTTTTAACCTTTGTTGTGCAGGATGAAATATTGTTTATGAGTATTCAGTCATGTTTATGCAGAAATCAGAGGAACCATCTTTACCCTAGTTCTCGCTGCTTCTGTCATCCTCAGACCATATGGAACACCAGCTAATAGCCACCACTTCTCGGCTTGTAGTTTGCATGGCATGATCCCATGCCCAGTCCCAGTGAATAAATGATAGTGACAGTTGTAGCTGGCAGCCTGTTTTTCTGTTCTTCCTCTATGTGCTGTGGACCATCTGCGTATGCGACTGTGTGTTCCTTCTCCTCTGAGGCAATAGTCTGCTGCACGCTGCTCATGTTCCTTTCTGTGCTGTGACTCATCGGCAGATGTCTGTCGAAGCGCCCACCAGTTAACTGAAGATAGTTGTAATCTGGAGCAGAATCAGAAGAAGAGGAGCCAAACCGCCCCAGGAAAGGTCCAGAGGAAAGAATGGGTGAAGGTACAGACCTTTAATTTTTTGATCTAATATTTTCAACTTTTGATTTTTGCATCAAAAATCACTATATTCCTATTAAAGTGCACGTATTAGCATTTTCCTCTTTTGTAATGTGCGCAGGGTCCTGTTAAAATTCGAACAAAGGATGGATCAAGTTTGCAGATATCCCCGCAGAAGCGCTACTCTGAGGATTTTGAGCCCTATGAAAGTGTAGGCATGGAGGTACAGTGAAGACATAACAATGCCTACTAAGCCTGTGTGTGGGTGTTTTTATTTTTAGGGGAGGGGCTATGTGTCAGATGCAGCTGTCTGTACCACTTAGCATCTCTCTTTCTCTGCCATTTCCCCTTTACTTAATCATCATGTTCCCTGCAGAGCTCCAGTCCACGCTCACCTCGAAGTCCTTGCTGCTCGAGGGACCCCTGCAAGGTGTCACGCTCCTTCAGCTCCAGGCCTGAGAGCCAGGGAGGCCAAGCAAACCAGGAGCACAGCGAGAAGGTTCTCCTCAACCTCGAGGAAGTGAAGGTGAGCAGATAAAACAAACGTATGCATTTTTTTTTTCACGCTATCCGACCAAGGTGGCATGAGATATAGTGAATGCTATAAATTAGTTCACACTTCTAGGGGTTAATTTATGACAGTTCTCTGTGGCAGTCACACAAATCAAGGGAATGCTCAAACTGTCAGCAGACTTGTGTGTCTGTTTGCGCCGCTGACTGCTTAGACTGATGGCTGTGTGCATGGATGCGTACATAAATGCTGACCTTTGTAAACCAGGTTTTGCGTCGGAGCCTGGAGGTTAGCATGCGACGCAGCAGCCGCGACTCGGCAGGGGAGGAGTCGGATGAGGAGTGGATAGAGGAGCAGATTGAGAGGGAGGAGAGCACTGAGAGTCTGGATGAACTGGGGCTGCCTCTCCCCTCCTCCAAGTCCTCTTCCAACTCTCGGCCCAGCGGCACCAATAGCCATTTCGACTCAGCAAACCTCATTGTCCTGGATTTTGGACCCTCACCTAAAGGTAGGCTCATATGTAAATTTATTGATCTTTAGGGTGAGTCAAGACTGGTTCCATTTCCTCCTTATCTGCCTCATCAGCACTGACATAAGCAGGCCACACATCCTGGGTCTGTCAACATGTGGGATGCAGATGAATAGATGCATCGAATCCTGATGGGACATAATTTTCTCCACTATCCAGGTCGTAAGATTGAACGTTCTCTCTCTGCAAAAAGGAAAGAAAGCATTGACAGCTTTATACCTACCAAGCCTATGTTGGTGAGGAGCAAAACATTAGATAGACCGCCTTCAAAAGAGAGCCGGGATGGTCAGAGTAAGTCTTTCACCTTTTTAAAAATGCACTGGATGCTCACTGTTTACATTTAAAAATGATTAAACTGTTGGAGAAATGTGTCTGTAAAGGTTGGGTGGATGCATTGTTGTAGCTTAAAAAAACATGTGCTATTTGCTTTAGGGCCGAGGAGTCGGGTGGAGAGACCCCTGTCAGCAACCAGAAAGGCTTCTGTTGAGGAGCGAGACCCAGAGGAGGTTGCGTGCAGGGTGCGCCAGGCCATACAGAGAGAAAATGACCCTGTGCAGACTGCTGAGTTCTTCAACCGCAACATGGTCTGTTTGACCCACACTAGACTTTTTTAGTTAACTTAGGCCACTAGTTACAAAAAGTAAAACATGTTTCTTCATTGTTGGCAGCTGTTTTAAAGGTAATCCAGAGCACCTATACTATTATGCCTCGATATCTCTTTCTGCTGTCCATCTGTAGATACTTTTGAGAGGGTTCTGGCTGCAGACCTCCACTGTGAGGACAGAAAATAAGACTTGCGGATGTTTCCAAAGTTACCACACATTCTGACAATGGGAAGCAGCTAAACTGTATTATCTCAGACAGCCTCACACTGCGTAATTAGTTCTATGTTAAAATAGCCATCGGCATCAGTTTGTGTAAATGTATGTAGACCTTACTGAATGTTACACATTTAGTGAGGCTCTCTGTTGTGTGCAAGGTATGCTAATGTGTTTAGTGCTCGCTCATTAGGTTTTATGGTAGATTTGACTTTTACTTCTGCACAGCTAATCAGCTGTTTATACCATTAGATGTGTGACACAGAACCACTGGGAGTCATTATACCTATGTGCTAGTTGTTGCTGCTGTTAACACAGACTGTATTTTCAGTACCATGGGAACCACAAATAGTATGTCTACACTGTTGTATTACAAAGACGGACTTTGTGAGTCCTGTTAAAAAAAACAAACAAACAAAAAAAAAAAACTAGCAATATTTGGAGAAAAAAAAAAAAAGAATAATATACTGGGAGTTTATTCTTACAGCGGTAGTTCATTTTGTTTTTGGGATGTATTCATGTCCATGATTGCCAGGACAGTTATTGTTTACTCTTTAAACCGAGGGCAGCAGGTCTTTTGCTTATTATGTGTCTGTGTTTTTATTCAGGGGCCGTTAGTATGGAGGATATGTTGTTGTAACTAGCCATTGCTGCACTTTGTAACCTCTGCATTTACTTGTATGTAGTTGAGATACAGCAGGCCTAAAGGTTCTTTAAAGTTTGTTCAGTTTTTATCTATACATAGTTAAGCTAACTGATTTTAAATGTCCTTGATCACAGTGAGTCACAGTTTGTTAGACACTGCAAAAGTGAAGGCTTCCGGCTAAGTTATGACTGTGGACTGTTCCAACAGCCGATCACTGTGCTACATTCACAGAATAAATCAATGGAGCTACATTAAAATAACAGAGCATTATGTTGCTAAACTGATCACACATCAGTCACTTGACTTTGCTACATTTAATAAGACAATAAAAATCGGTTAATGTCAAAATCACTTAAATGTTTGTGGCATTTCCTGTGCTCACATTGGAGCCCTGCAGCTGGACTGTCTTGATGTTTTTATGGGTTTGGCTCACACATGAACCTTGTACCAAAAGCTTATTTATCTGACTCTTTCATTTTGTTTCCTTTTTATCCAGGCCAGGGGACACCAGATGATGAATGGCTTAGTAACCCACAACACCCATGACAAGGATGACAACAATGTCTCTCTGGCCATGCAGAGAATCACGCTCATGGGCCTCACGTATGCTGACATACAATGACCCTTAAACACACATACAATTTGTCTAATGAGTGATAGAATGATACCTGGTGCCTGTTGTAATACTGTACATGCTTCAGTGTTAGAGTGCACCTAATTGTGTTTGAAACCGATAATGGAAATGCATGATGTGTACACCCGTGACCTTGAAGAATTATTTATTGGTGTAGCTATCACAGTGCGGAGCCATTGCTCACCACGATTACGAAGGTCAGGGAGAGCAGACAGCGCAGATGAGCTGAGAATGTCATCCTTCTGTTCAGGCAACAACAGAAATTGCTGAAAGCGTTGGAGAAACTTGATGCTGGACCCAGCTACCACATTCCTCAGAGTGTCAAAACAGACTACAGCAAGCAGCTGGTGAGTCTGTGACACCGTCTCGCAGATCAGACCGAATAAGACCGATACTGCTGGGTGTGATACTTGCAAATGTTTTGTGTTGCTGTTGCAGAGAAGGCAGTCCTCAGCAGAGGTCACCCCTGCACTGTATGTTACCATGGAGATCCTGTCAAACTGGGGGAGCACTTTGCATGTTGGGCTGACTGAGTTGCAGTTCTTCTGCCTCAGAAACAAGAAGTTGTATGTGTCGCCTCACGACTTAGACATCAGGAATGCTGACTACCCCGGGAATCTGGGGGCACTCGTCAACGGAAAGGTGAAGGTGGGTTTCTGCTGCCTCAGCATCCTATTTAAATGATTTCTGCTGCACAAAATAAATCTGAAATTATACAGTAAAATATATTAAATATATATCAACTGCATATTTATTTTTTTTAGCATTTCTTTTAGATTTCATCACATTTGCAATTTTTTGTCATGGAAGGTGTTTTGACTTGTAAGAGCAGGACAAGCACATGTGTAGCTAATAGCATTAGTGTTCCACACACACAAAAACACTTTATTATTCTGGAGGTGGAGCGTGAGAAAAATATTTATGAATCACCATTTCATAAAAACACCATCAATGAAATGCAATTACTGAGCCTTTTTTTTTTTTTTTTAAGATCATTTGTGTTGTGGGGATTTTTTAATGTTTACTGAAGGATATTTATATGTGTAGAAACTATGAAATTACCCATAAACATGCTTAAATACTATAACACTGGTTGAACACTGCAAAAATAAACCTTAGCCATCTACAACATTGGTGAAGCTGCTGAGGTAATTGCCACTGTTCTCATTAAAAATAAAAACTGTATTTTGTCTTCTTATTGATCTTATGGGTTATTGAAAACACATGAATTCAGCATTTTAGTTTTGACAACTTTTGTGATCTTACAAGATTTCTAATTTAACAAACAAATCGCTGTAAAATTGCAGCCCCAGTTCTTCTTTTCCTGTTAACTATCAGTAATTATATTTCTTATTAAAAATATATTTACAGTATTAAACCTGTATCTTACATCTATTCATTTAAAGGGAAATATTAATGATTTATGATCTATTTGTCATTTATTTGTTTTCCACAGTTACAGGTTTTTGCAATTTTTTTCTGTATTTGTTTCCCATTTTATTAACACTTTATTGTATTTCAAAAATACAGAAACATTTGTGAAATAAAATTTAATAATTCAGTTAACTTACAGTTTCTTTAAAGTGCGGTAAGTCATGACAGCGAACACGTATGCACACTAACAAAACCGTGAAGCTGAAACCCCTAAACAGTATGCACTGTCATTAATGTTAGTAATTTACACGTGCTTTTGTACCTTACTGTGGTGTGTAAGGCCTGTTAGATAAACATTTGTTCTTGACATTTGTGAATTCATATCTTTTCTTCCAAGGACTAAATATTTTCTGATAATGCTGTTCTCTTGGATTCGCAGACCACCAAAGAGCGTCACATGTGGACGTGCCCATTCCACCCTCCCATCCAGCTTTACTTCATCATCAGAAACACAGAGCGCTCCCCAGACTTTGGAATATCATGCATCAAAATCTGGAATTACAACAGAAGCCTCAACGTATGTGCTTTTTATGTTTTCTGTTTGTCACTACTAAGAAGTCTAAATGTGAAATAGCATTTGCTCAACACAGGTGCGATCTGTTCACACGCTTTGATTAATCCCTAGAGTTCAGAGATTATTCATTGTGCTGTCTGCGGCCCACTGATGGATCTTATGTGCTTGTGCGTTGTCATAATAGTGGGTGACTGTATTGGTGTGGTTACGTCAGGGGTGTGGTTATCTTTAAGCAGTGGTTGGCTGAGCTACCAGTCACTCTGTCCAAATGTGGAACAGTGAGAGATTAGCCCCAGAGGATTAGCACAACGTGCGCTTCTGCCTCTCAGCTTCGCTGTTGTTCATGGAGGGGTACAAAGACCCCATCGTATCTTTTGTAGTTTACCACAGCCGTCAGCAATGACTTGGTGTTTATATCTGAGGATGAATAAGACGTTTAACTTGTAAGGTAAGGAACGAGCTGTTGTTAGGATGTAGGTTCCAGGCTAAACTGGGTTTATAGTGGTTTACTGCCTGGAGGCTTGAGCAGATTTGACTTGTTATCTGTGATAGCACTAATTACTGCTAGCTTGGAGAGCTCTTGCAAGACATAAGGAAATTATTCAATTATGTATGTTAAGGGAATTTCCCAAATGTAGTTTACTGCACCTTATGCTTTGCTTGAATTAAAATATATGTTTTGTTCTCTATGCAAAACTATATTTTGTTAACATGTTCCTGTAATGCAGTTTAGCCCTTCGAGTTTTTTGATTGATTTTATGTCTAATCTTGTTTGAAACTTTGTGTAAATTTCAAATGTCAAAACCTTATTATTTTTGTGACATAAACTGGTGCTCTAAGTCTTATCAAACTGTTAAATATCACTGTAAGTTTAGGGCGCTAAATAAGCTGAACCTCTGTTTATTTTACAGGAGCTTGACATAGGTGCACGCCATATAAAGCTGTATCTTAACAGCACATTGGTGTTTGAAGGTGAGCTGGAGAAGGGCTGTGGCAACCAAGTCTTTGACTACAGCACCACCATTGACCTCCAGGATTTCCAGCCCTCAGACTCTGTGTTTTCCAGCCCTGTGTCTTCAGGACACAACCTGCGGGGTGTCAGCCCCCATCGCTATGAGGACAGGAAGCGTGGAGAGGGCAGCAGCAGCACCCAGCGATTCCAGAGTTCAAATACCCTGTCAGACACAACAAGCCAGAGTATGGTAGACATGCAGGAGAAATCGCATACACCTCTACCACCCATCACTCCTTCAGTGGGTGCTTCATCCTCCATCCGCCGCTCGTCTACGCAAAGAAATTCATTTGACCTGTCTGCCTCAGAAGAGCCCCACTCCCTCAGGCAGCAGGTGGAGCAGCCGGCACCCATGGAGCATACAGTCACCACGCAGCCAGCCTCTTCACGGGTTGCACCTCAGTGGCTGCAGCCCCTGAACAGAGGCGCTCCAGAGGGCTGCGAGTCCAGCAGGGAGAGGCCCCGGTGGCTGGTACCTCAGCACTCTGCAGAGCCCAAACCTCCATCATCCTCATCATCTTCTATGCTCCCAGAGCTGCCATGTAACCCAGCCAGGGTGTGCAGAGGAGGGGAGAGGACGACAAATGGAGTTCAGTGGAAGGCTGACTCTTTAGACCTGAGCTGTGACCTGCTGGAGGAGCTCGGGGAGCAAAAGCCAGACAGGCCCATCAGTGGACGCAGGAGCTCATTTAGAAACTCTGCAGCCTCTGGCAGGCAGACGGAGGAACAACACCTCAGAGCTACAGCGCTGACAAACACCGGTAGGGACTGCTACTTCCTCCCAATGTTATGCAACAGAATGAAATGCCTCTATATGTGGTGAATTTACTCTGACTCTTTCACATAAGAAAGATCAGGCTGTTCACAGGCTAGCACGCCTCCAAATGTAATATTATAATCTATGAAATTTACAATACATCTATTCTTAATCTTTATCAGTAATCCTCAAAGAAGGAATGAAGAAGACAGACTAAACAGTCACTGTAGTTGAATTCTTCTTACATATTTCCAATAGTTTGAGGCTTCTCATGTCTATTGCTGTTTGTTCAACTGCAGTGCAGTACAGTCTTGTGGGTCGTGTGGTTTTGGACACATCATAGGATGGCTCATGCAAGTGTTATGAGGAAGGAAGTTCATTCATTAAAAATACAAAGATACACGCAATGCATTTTGGAGAATGTGACACTGAGGGTGAATCTAAATTTGGTTTGTTCGCCCTACTTTTTAAATGTGTTTGTTTTAAGACAGTCATCACACGAGCTTGTGTTAATAAAAGGAAGCTGTCGCGTTGTTTGATGCCTGTCGTTGGATTTATTAAAGAATAAAACTAGAACTAGAATCCTTTCTTTCGCCTTAAAGACCTTCTGGGATTGATTAAGTTTTGTCACTCTAATTGTTCATCGGTGAGATCAAAAAATATTTCTGTGACATTTGAAGAAGAGAATTTGTCATTTTGCTATGCGTTTCAGTATTTAAATAAGGCTGTAAAAAGGGGTAGAGTAAAATCTTAGAAAGCTAACTGCCTTTTCATTACTCTGTCTTGATCCAACAGACAGGTCACAGATCCAAAAAAAATTAAATGTACAGTTTTATTTGAAATGGGTTCATTTATGTCTCCTTAAGTAACATTAGGTAAGATATTTACTGTCGTACATACAAATGTATTTTTTGTCTTGTATTCCATGTTTGGTGATAAATGTAGAGGCAATTGCAATCATGAAAGGATACTGTTTCGGGCTATGTTAGTACTTCATATTCTAATGTTTGTGTATTCTCCAGAGGAGCCGATGTCTTTGGTGAACACTAGCAGGAGGCAGTCCAGCTCTCGAGCCCAGCTGCACAGCCAGCAGGATGACACCCTCATGGAGTCCTGGGACTCTCTCACTAAGTTCAACCAGTGTCAGCGTGGACGCATCTCCAACATGGGCTTCGAAGGAGACATCTTTGATGAGTTCCTTCAGCGGCAGGTCCGTGGTCCACCCACAGTCCCAGTCAACCCCTCCACAGCACCCAGGAGCCCACTGTCCTCCTTGAACACTCAGGGGACGCTGTGTGAAGGTGCTGATGATGATCCATCAGTGGAGCGGGAGGACGAGTTTGAGATCCCGGTGCTGCCGCAGGGCCAAAGGCTGGTAATCAACATTGTGTCTACATGGGGTGATCGTCACTATGTGGGCCTCAACGGCCTGGAAGTGTTCAGCTCTAGTGGAGAGCCTCTTCGACCTGCTCATATCCGTGCTGACCCACCAGACATCAACATTCTCCCAGCTTACGGCAAGGATCCACGTGTGGTCACCAACCTGATCGATGGCGTTAATCGCACTCAGGATGACATGCATCTTTGGCTAGCCCCGTTCACCCCTGGTCGAAGTCACACCATCTTCTTGGACTTCGGCGCTCCCTGCCAGGTGGCCATGATCCGTGTTTGGAACTACAACAAGTCACGCATCCACTCATTCCGAGGTGTAAAAGAAGTGGAAATGATGCTGGATGGAAGATGCATCTTTAGGGGAGAGATTGCCAAGGCCTCTGGGACCCTTTCTGGAGGTATTTCACCAAAACAGCCTCACAAGTTTTTTGTTTTCTGTTCTGCATTACTTTTGTTTTCAGTATAACCTAATCTTCTGTCACTTCAGGACTGGACCAGTTTGGGGACACTATCCTGTTCACCACTGATGATGAAATCCTGGAGGCCATGTCTCGCTATGATGAAACCTTCCTTAGTGAAGGTGAAGGTCCTGAGAGTTTGGTGTATGAGGAGGAACTGCAGAGGCCACGCACTGCTGATGGAGAGGGAGAGGAAAGACCTTTCACACAGGCTGGTTTCAGAGAGGAAGACCTGACTGTAAGTACAGGCCACATCAGCACTAAGTACAGGTTTTTATTGAAGTTTTTTCTGTGTTTTCTGAACTTCATGTCAAACTCAAATAATGGGTATCAAGTCTAAATTTGCTACACCATCAGCAGCACAGAGTCTTACAATTGTGCTTTAAATGTGCCTTATGTCTTCTTAGTTGAAACTTCAACTCAACCCTACCGTGAGCCAATCTGAGGAGAATTTGGACCTTATTCCTGGGATGTACACTGGAAAGTGTGAGTACATTAATCATGCCTTCTCATCGCATGTCTGCTTTTCTTTTTGCTTCATGTTTTGGATACGTTTGGATACTGCAGTAACTGTCTCCTTCCATCTCAGGCCTTAGACTGGAACTGGTCTTGACTTGGGGTGACTCCCATTACATGGGCCTGACAGGAGTGGAGGTGGTGGGGAAGGATGGAGAGAGTTTACCTTTAGACCTCAGTATGATAACTGCTTCACCCAGGGACCTCAACGACCTGCCTGAATACGGACATGACCTGCGTACACTTGATAAGTATGTCTGACGCTAAATGTAATTTTCCCTCTGATGTCACAATCCAAATCCAGACTTAGATCAGATCAATACTGTGACTGGTGCTGTCTTCAGTGTCTGTTCTCTTCACGCAGACTTATTGACGGCCATAACATCACCACTGATGACCAGCACATGTGGCTGATTCCTTTCTCCTATGGAGAGCCCCACATCTTGAACATTTCCTTCAGCAAGACCCAAACTATCGCTGGTCTTCGCATCTGGAACTACAATAAGTCTCCTGAGGACTCTTACAGAGGGGTGAGATACTATTCCACAGGGCTCAAAACCACATTTCTCATAATGGTGCACTCGTTACAAGGGAGTAAAATTTCCTTAAAACAATAATAATAAAATGTATGTATGATGTAATACTGTACATAATATTTTGTGAAACAACAACCTATAATGAAGTTCATTAGAGTGTTGGTTCTTTTAGGTGAAGCCAGAGCTCAGTAGGTGTTTTGGGGCAGATAAGCATTGGAATCAAAAGACCAAAATATAATTCAAATATAAAAAAAACGTATTCTCATGTGTATAAATGAACACCAAAAGCTCAAAAACATACTTATACAATACACAGTTCACATGATGATGCTTGTATATGAGGCATGGATTAGTTGTTGTTAGTTTTTACATTACCATCTGTGTACATCATATAAAATGTACAAATCTGTACATGTTTGGTTCAGGTGAAAGTGATCCATTTGTTCATGGACGATGTTGCCATCTCCCCAACGGAAGGATTCCTGATTAGGAAAGGACCTGGCAATTGTCACTTTGACTTTGCTCAGGAGATCCTCTTTGTGGACTTCCTCCAGACGCCCACAGATAACAAGAGTAATGAAGACTACCACAGGTAGAAACCAGAGTTTGAATTACTACATAAACTGCTGTCTCATGAAAGGATTTAATTATTGCATTTGCTAATTTATAATTTTGTTGTTTGGAATTCAGGGGAAGCTCTAAGAAACAAGAACATGCCAGCATGGACTATGAAGCTCCCATCATGCCTTGTGGATGTATCCTTTCATAGACATGTGATTCTGACAGCAGTGTGTATTGCTCCTGACTGCGTTATTAGTGAAAAAGTAATGTTTGAATAATTGCACATAGACGGATCAGATTTGAGGTCAGTAAACATCAAATTATTGGCATCAGTTGCTTTGGTAACAACATGAGCACGCACATGCTCACTGACAGGTTTCTAAAATACGGAATCAAAACAACAGGCTGGAAGGGACATAGATTAATCTATTTCATTTCAGTGCATACTGATATTAAGCAGTAGTGCAAAAGGCTTTTGAATACCAAGCAACAACAGTGACAGATTTGGTTGATTCTGTATGTGCCGCCAACATGCTTTACAAGGACGGAATCGGACTAAAAATAAAATAAAGTAGCAGTTGTTAAAATAAAGTAGCAGTTATTTATCTCTCTGTTTATGCTGCCAATATTTATTCATGATAAGTAACATTTCACAAAACTCTGCTGTGTGTTTTTCTCTTTTTCACCACAACACGCAGACGCTGAGTTACTACTATTCTCATTGCGACATACTGTGGCTGACGACAGTAACTACATTTTCTCAAAAAGCAACAATTTTCTGTGACTGCAGTAACGTGCTGATACTCGTGACAAGTCAAGAAAGTCTCATTTCCTACAACAAACCACCTTCCATAGAGGGGATGTACAGTCAGGCTGTGACCACAATTAGACCTTAATTATCAACTTTATGCAGTAAAGTTTAGCGCTGAGCTGTTATGTTGAATTGTAGTGGCCAGAGGTATCCAACAATTTTTCTTTTCTCTTCATTTGGAAAGCTGGCGTGAGATTTTATAACATCATGACTTACTGGAAAATGGAAACTCTTGTGTGTTATGTGACATGTGATATAAAAAACTCTGTATTGTTTATTCCTTAACCTTCACCTGTCAGTCATCTTTCAGCTGCAGCTGTTAACAACCTGGGGAGACCCGTACTACATCGGCCTCAACGGCCTCGAATTTTACAACCAGAACCACGAGAAGATCAGTCTGAGCGACAACAGTATCCTTTTTCTATCAGTCAGTCATGCTTCACGTGTCTGTCCTCACTAACCTGAGCTCTCTTCACTTACTGGAATATGTGATATTTTACTTTTTACGTAGTCAGCTGTTTGCTCAGTTAAGAATTTGCATTGTGAATCTGTTTGGTTCGATTAGTAAATGATAAAATCACAAATTATTATTATTTTTCTTTTACACTTTACCCTGATACCACTTACCAAATGGAGATGCTATAATGATGAGTCCACCATTTTGCAAAAGTGCACAGTAAAATCATATTCTCAATTTATACTTAATGAAACTCATAATCCGTGTTGTTAGTTAAATGTGTGTATGTCCTGCTATTACAACTCAAAATGTTTACATCAGAAAACAGGGTAGCAGTGTTAACATTTTTCTTTAAATCTGAAGAAATCAGACATTAAAATATTTGTGCACTGAAGTAGTTTTAACACTTAAATCAAGCAATATTTTCAAGCCAAATCAACTGCCAGGATTTATTTTATTTTTTATTTTTCTTATGAAGCACTACGACACAGCCTTGCTAAAATGTTTCCTCACCTGGCACTGATTGAGCAGAATGTGCTCGGCAATGAGCGCAGCAAGTAAAAGACACATTTCCTCTCCTGGACTTGTGCTTCAAGAGCGTAAAGCCCAACTTAAAACAGTGACTGTGGGCGATAATTTTTTGTCTGCACGGCTATTAAATGTCAGCATAGTTAGTAGCAACATAATTGGTGATTGATTCTGCCAAACAAGCTCAAATTGGAGTTTGTGTTTCTACATGCTCCAGGCGTGCAGGTTAATGAAGCACTTTTAATGTGTCAAATCACAGATTGGGTCACGTTTATATTAGCAGGCTCAGACAAGATTTAACTTGGAGATATTTTGCAGACAGCAGGTCGGTTCCGGTAAAAAGCTTTGCAGGTTTGCAGAACTGGACCTGTGCACAACACTGCTCCAGAATATCTTCATGAGAAAAAAGTTTCTGTAACTGCTACAAAACCATTCCTGTCCTCGTGAAATTCAGAAGAAAGATGCACATAGTGAACTAATGAAATGATTGGTAAATGAATAGCGGCTGTTGTAATTAATTTATTAAAAACATCTGTTCTCGTCAGTCCTCAACATTCTGTCTACCAGACATTGCCGCTTTTCCAGACAGTGTTAATGTGCTGGATAACGTGAGTGGTGATGTGAGGACTCCAGATAAATTAATAGACGGCGTCAACAGTACCCACGATGGAAGACACATGTGGTTAGCGCCGGTGCTACCTGGACTGGTGGGTGTGAGAGAGAAAGAACGAGTGGCCACAAGTTACCAGATCAAAGTTTGCAGTGGAGCTGAGCGTTTTGCTTCTTTTCATGCAGGTGAACCGCGTGTACGTCATCTTTGATCAGCCAGTGACCGTTTCAATGATCAAGTTGTGGAACTATTCAAAGACATCTCAGAGAGGAGTGAAAGAGTTTGGAGTAAGCTCATCTTTGTCTGCTGTGAGTTTGGCAGTCACTCTTGGTTTTTCATGTGGATCTCAAGCTGCACGTCTCTCTGTGTGTGTACAGCTGCTGGTGGATGACCTCCTGGTGTATAACGGCATTTTGGACAGCGTGAGCCACGTGGCAAGAGGCATCCTGCCGACCTGTGACCCAGCGGTGCCCTACCACACCATCCTGTTCACAGACAATGTCTACATAGCGCATCGTGAGAGGAACACCGTCATTAGGTACCTCGGCTTTTTAACAGTTAGCGTTGCATGGCTGCTTGCTTGCATGGCCAAATGCACATAGTCTTTCTGGTTTGAGTTATCTATAAAATTAGGTGTTAAACGCTTTTAGACAGAGAACTTGCATGTGAAACGGAATTATTGACACTCCGGTGTAGACAGATGGACTGACTGACAAAGTGCTTTAGGTGAAACCTCACTGCCCCAGTTGTTTTGAACAGAGTTGTACTCTTCTCCACTTCAGCCCTCGTGGCAGCAGACACCACCAACAGTGAGTAACAGAGCCCTGAAAGCCTCGTGTCAGCACCTCCCTGTGGTCAAACCCTGTATTGAAGATTCCTCCAGTGCCCTGAAATGTCCCTCAGCCATCCCACACCCTCCTTACCACACATTTGACTTGTGACTCCCCCGCTCCCTCCTCTTTCCTTTTCTCTTCGTTATCTCTCCAGCTCTATTTTTGGGCCTTAAGGCTAGGACCTAGTGGCTTTGAGCTTTATCGGCTCTCCATTTTGTGTCTTGTTCCCTTTTTCCAGTTTACAACAGGCGCTACAGATTTACTTACAGCTGCTGTTTCTTCCTGTTCTTGCTGTGTTGCAGTAATTATGTGGAGGATCAGGATGTGAAGATGACCAATGAGAATCAGATAGTTCATCACAACAAGAAGAAGCAGACAGCAGATCCAGGTGATCCAAAGAAACAATGAGACGAATTATTACAATGTGCTTTTTTCACTAGTTTGGAAATATTAACTTTTATCTGTTTCCCCTCGATTTAGCTCTGCGGCCTAAAACCTGCATGACCGACGGTGGGAAACATGGAAAGAGGAGGTACTGACTGACGAACTGACAGACACGGATTCAATGTTTATAAAAAAAGAGAGCAGAACTAACGGAGGGATCCTTCGGCCGATTGTTTCCTTCCACTTCTCGGTGTGAAAACCTCCTTCACAATGAGTCC
This sequence comes from Stegastes partitus, assembly GCF_000690725.1. Lineage (NCBI taxonomy): Eukaryota > Metazoa > Chordata > Actinopteri > Pomacentridae > Stegastes > Stegastes partitus. The sequence continues at coordinate 169,208 of NW_007579632.1, read as the reverse complement.
CAAAGCAGCCATGATTTGTAATGACGTCGTGTCTGTGGTTCACATGGTTCACTCTGGGGAGGATGGAGCTCGTACACCGGACACAAACACAAACATAAACCCGCAGGATTCCACTTTATGGTTGGATTATACCCCCCTTCCTTAGCTGTGAAAACACACCCGCAGATACATGTTTTCTTCAACGTGTACCGTACAGCTGCTCTGGTCGTCCCCTCTCACAGTGCCAGGAGAAAAACCTGCAAGGCTGCATTTTTTATCAGCCCTTTTATTGTGCCTAGTACTACACACTATATCTGTGGCTGCTACTTGTGACTTTCGTGCTGCATATTCTAATGCTGCTTGTGGCGTGTAAATACTCAAAAGAAAAAAGGAGGAGAAAAAAAAAAAAAAAGAAGCTCCACGGCCACTTGAACACACTCTCACGTCAGGATGTGGTCGATGCAACGTTTGTAAATGAATTTATCACCGATGAGCCTGGAAGATCAGCTCTTGGCCTACTGAAAACTGACTAACACTCCCACCAGTGCACCAACCGATCGCTATGCTATGCAGCCACTAATTTCTATATATTCATTATTTATATCCGTTGGCTAATATATTTCAAAGTCTAATGGTTTTCCTTAGGGGGGCAGGGGGGCGGGGGGAGTACTTTCAGAGAGGTTTTTACCCTCAGAACGTTTATATCAACGGCTATTGCGATAATTAAAAAGTACAGATTTTTGTACATTTCAACTGAAAATAAGAACCGAACAAAACTCCGCAGTACGTTGACAAACATCTATTTGGCTTCGCAAAATTAAGTCAGTACGTGTTTTCAGCTTAGCATCAGGTCAGAAAAGCTCGTTTGCAATCCAAGTGACCTTTTATTGAAGTTGTTTTGTTCCTGAGGTAGATTTCTGGAGGCAAACGTTTTCTTGAGCAGTTTGAGTAATTTGGTTGAAAAATAGGAAACACTTTCCACTTTAGATTTTGAGTAGATAACAGGCAACTTCTAATATGCAAATACTTTAAACTTACCTCAAACTGAGACGAATGGTATTTCAAAAGGGATAAATATGGTTCTACCTTCACTATAGTACTTGGTAGTTGGTGTTGTACTTTTCTTTCATTCGATATTTACTGTACTCACTTGTTGCATGGGACAGTGTCCTCAGCATTAGCTGTTCTTATCCTAAATACTTTTGTCTGGAGGAGTTTTTACTGCTTCATTGAGCCCCCTGATATAAACTATTTCATACTCCCTACACTTGGGAGTAATTGTATATGAAATGCAGTTTTATGTATTTAATTTCAGGATGTCCAGCAGCAACAATAGTCATGACTGCGTGTTACAGTTCTGATCTGTGGGGTGGTGGCTATTATTGTACACGTGACATTTAGTGTTTTGAAATATTTAATTATTTTTCTAATCTTGATTAAATATGTATATTTGATGTAGGTTTATTTGAATGAATAAAATTTAAAAATATTTATCTTCAATCGGTTTTGTGGAAACATGTCAACTCGTTTGTTCTTTTGGAGTTTTGTTTTTTTTAGATTGACCAACGTGAAGACATGAAGTATGTAGAGAGAGCTGTAGATAAAAACTGTCCTTGTCCCTCTGTGCCACAGGTCTGTATGTTCAGACTGTCACGTCCCCGCATGATCTCACACAAAGAGTATCTATTAATATTCTCTGGTGGCATGAACAGGACACCATGTCTATCAGTTGTACCTGGTTTATCCAGTAGAGGGTCACGGAAGGTTAAATTGTATCCTGGGGTATCCTGGGCAGGTCACCAGTCCATCACAAGGCTTTCATAAAGAGACAACCATGCACACTCACACTTAAGGACAATTAAGAATCACTAATTAACCTGCCGTGCATGTCTTTCCACTGTGGAAAGCACCTGACAACATTCACACTCCACTCAATAATCCCCCAGCCGACACACAGGTTCAGACCCAGAACTGTGCGACCACAGTGCCAACCGCTGCATACCACACTCGTCAAGCCATAAAAGAAAAAAACAAACCAGGGGACACTTGAGCTCCATAAATATATCCTGAGATACTTTAATGCAGAATCTGCTGTACATTTCAGGGTATTTGTAAGGAATGACCACTAAGTTTCAGTGTGCTCTGAAGACAGAGCGTTAGCAGAAGAAAGGAGCCTGACATTCAGCCTCGCACCAAACATTACAAACATTTAGCTGAAAAGGTTACATCTTTGCAGACCAAGAGCTTTGGAGGCCTCAGATTTTTCCTGGGAAGGTCCCTTCGTCTCTCTGGTCGTCCCATTTCTGGACCTAAAGGGACAAGATTTCAGAGACGAATGTATCATGAGACATAAATATTTATTTTACATGATAATTAATCTGCCAGCATGACATGAAAAAAACACTTTCTTGCGACATTATTGATGGAGGTGTGACCTAAAGGACTTTCTGCCTACTGAGAAATATTTTCCAGGGGTTTACGTCCTACTGCTGCGGATTTACCATTAAACTCTGCATACACCAGAGGACAATACACTGCATGGGTTGCCCTGTAATGTGTAAAGTTAAACCCAAGGCAGCATTTGGGAGAAAGTGGTAACGATTTACGATGTTGAACAGTAAAGTTTTTAGAGATAAAGAAGTCAATATAGGTTGTACCTGCATGTATTTTTACTCTGCTGAGATTAATTGGGAGGAATGTTAGTTTGTACTTTCTATGTTTTGATTCTGAGGACTGAGCAGAGACTCGCAGGAATGCTGGGAACGAGAAAAGTTCTTTGACCCCTGCTAAACAAACTCATCCCCCTGACAGAGGAGAGTGGTATATTCTGCAATTCTTCTTCAACATGATTGTCAAAGTCTCGTGTAAAAAAAAAAAAAAAGTTGAAGTAACATGAAAGACATGTACCCAGGACATGGGGCAGAGTGATTTGTAGACCCTCTTGTACCAGTCGCAGGGGGCTGTGTCTACTCCTTTAGCATCCAGAGCTTTCTGACAGCGGTGGTAGTCTATAAATAGAGAACAAAATAACAGCAACAATGAATATCAAAAATAGCCTGCCGGTGACCTGTCAAATTGGATTAGCTCCAGCTCAGAGGGTGGGCAACACCTTTAAAGACCCCAGGTGACCTGAATACGCTCTAGCAACATTTGACAGTTAGTACAGCAGTAAACAAAAGTTGTAATTTGACCTACAATGTCTTAGAACACTTTAATAACGAACAGCACAACATGTCTCACTTTGGATCTTTCACCCACAGTTAGAAAAGTGTTCAGTCAGCTGCTTTGACCTTGACCAGCGCTCTTACCCAGGTAGTTGGACCAGCAGTTCCTGGTCTGGTTCTGGTTGGGGAATCTGGCATCAAAGGGAGCAGTGCGATATTTCTCAAGTTTGGCTTGAATGTCCTCAGCCATTTTCACCTCTGTCTGGAGAAAATCATCAATGCAGACTGTAACAGGATGCAAAACAAAAGGCCTTTTCCCGTTACCTAGTTACCATAGCTCATTTCCTCAGACTCAACAGAGACACCCCCATTTTAATGCACATGTCATTTATTGCTCTGCCGGTGCAGTGAAAGGATTATTTTCTATTTCTGAATTTGCGCAGTGAGAGCGGTTCGCCAGAGGATTATTTTGGGGACATTTTAGGGGTGCTGCATGCGACACCTGAGAGCTGAGCCTGCAAATCCATCAAATAGTCCTTAAACAGAGCCAATCTGTGGTATAAAATAGACCTATGAACGCAATCGACTATCAAAAGAGCACCCGATTGGGTATTTTTTACTCCAAAAATGCGCAAAGCAGGTAGGATATATGTGTTAAACGGTATTGGCAGACATGATCAGCCTCGTCCACCAGGCCACTTCAGGCATTTCCTTGTGATAGAGCCCAGTTTCTGTTTCCTTTTCATTCAATAAACAGGTATGCTATTGTTATTGCATTTAAACAATCCGATTATTTCGTTTCTAATGACTCTGAAAATGGATAAAAACAAATCTACAAGCGAAACTGAAATCCTTGGACGCAGCAGCAGATCCCCCTTTTTTTCCAAAAAAAATCTTATTATACATTCACCGCCGTTAGAATACATGTTCCCGGTCTCTGTCTGAGTAGAAATAGCTTAAAAGGAGTAAAATAACCGCCGGTAAACGTTACCTTTGTCGCTGGCTTTGGCTCGAGCTCAAAGTGACTTTACACCGGACGGTGAAAGTGTGTCGTTCCTCTGATAAGCGGTGCGCGCCTCACGCGTGCGCTCCGGTTTGGAGATATTGCAGCCGTGCAGTCCTATCATAAGGGTATGGCGGACTCAGGTCACATTGAACTGACAGACACTTCGCAGGCTGCCGGCACAGGTCTGCTGCCAAGTGATGAGGGCGTAATGAAAGGTTCCCCGGGGTGAAATGAAGCGACACATGGGGATCGTGGCATTTGTTATTTATTTTCAAGTGTTTTAATGTCCTGTTCCCTGCGCACATGTTCAAGGCGGAAGCATTCTTCCCTTCAGTCTTTTTTGTTAATCATTAATAGGTGTTTGTTCTGTTTAAAGTAGCTCAGGTGGCTGGGTTGCAGGTGGAAAGCAGTTTTTGCGCTTTTTGTAGACATGGAGCACTAACATGTGAGGGGGTGACCGAACCAGGAATGCACTGTCTAGGAACCAGCGGGGTCGTGCGTAAGTGCAGCGGCCAGTGTCTTTATGACACGTATCAAATGTACAACAGGGTAAAAGAAGAGCCCTGGTCATTTATTACAGCAGGTCGGTTTATTGGTGTGCGCTTCAGCAGACTGGTGACTTGGCATTTTCTCAGTGCGGAGCTGCGTGTTCCTTCTGTAGCATGGACTTGAAATCCATGGTAAATAAAATGCTGCAATATTGGCTAAAATTCATCCCACTGTACTCCAAATGCAAACACGCTCCTCCGTTATCCCCATCGTGACCCAGCAGCGTCCCGCCGTTTGTGCGCCCCCACAAGTCCCGTCGCGCCTCCACACCCCTCCAGTCTCGCCTCTTTTTTTTTTTTTCCTTTTTTCCTCCTCGTGTAGCGGGATCGCGTTAAAAAGAGACAGCAGGTACCGCGGCGGGATAAATGATCCGGTCGTTTCCCTACAAGGAGAGACTTTCCATTCCCAGTGTTTGTGCGTGAGGGTAAGGAGCCCGTCAGCAATGCGTGCGTCATGGCGAACAAATCACGCGCTGTAATTATTTAGGGAGTAAACGGTACAGTACAGCCCCGGTGATACGTGACTGACTTCCATACATCCATGGATCTCACTGTACGGGGCTGCACTGCGCATGGCCGCTGCGCTCTGAGTCCACATGCAGCAGAGGGCAGCAAAATGCCATTCGGATTTGGTTCCCGGATTATTAGGGTGACTGTAAATATGAGGTGTAAAATAGACAGGGTTTATGTTTAGCTTATGATACCTAAACTAAAAGATTGACTTTCATATTAAATGTGTTCATCTAACATAAAAATGAGCAGAATTTATCTGCAGGGCTTCTTTAGGGTTCTTGATCACACAAGCCTTGAATAATCACTTTACCAAGAATGAATGACATTAGAGCACACTTTAATTCCATCCATCCATCCATCCATCCATCCATCCATTAATCCATTATCTATACACCGCTTAATCCTCACTAGGGTCACGGGGGAGGCTGGAGCCTACTTTAATTCCTTGTTAAATATTATATTATATAGTATTTTAATAATTGATATTAAGTAAAATCCCTGCTGTAATTAACTGGCCGACCTTCTCTTCAGCACATGTAATGAAATGCCAGAATACTGCTGATTTGTTGACATTGTACTTAACTGTCAGATGAACATTTTTGTTAAGTGTTTTTTTTTAACAATTTACTTTTGGCTGTTAAAAGTCAAATCACTGGAGGGAAAAAAGGCATTAATTGCAATTTTAACCTTAAAAACACAGGACAAAACTGTAACATCCACATCAAAAATCTGTATTTTTATAAATGGTATTTCCTAAAAAAAATATGTTACCGATAAATTTGTTAATTAGGGTTGAAAAATGGAAAATATTATTGTTTTTTTTGTAAATAGAAAGTTGTTCTTTTACTTTTTGTTTCTAACATTATAGTATTCCACCATTTGCTGACTTTTGCAACTTTTCAAATTTAATTTTTTTTAATGTGTAACTTTTGACTGTTCACGTTTCTGCCACTTGTTTTTGAAAATGAGTGTTTCCTGCAACTAAATATACAAAATTCTGCTCTCTTCCTCATGTCCCCTGGTGGTGAACACAAGAAAAAATACTCTGAGCCTCTTCCTAAATCTACAGCACATCCATCCATTATCTATACACCTCTTAATACTCACTAGGGTCATGGGGGGCTGGAGTCTATCCCAGCTGACTCAGGGTGAAGGCAGGGGACACCCTGGACAGGTCACCAGTCTATCACAGGGCTACACTTAGAGACAGACAACCAAGCACACTCACATTCACACCTACGGACAATTTAGAATCACCAATTAACCTCAACATGTTTTTGGACTGTGGGAGGAAGCCGGAGAACCCGGAGAGAACCCACGCTGCATGGGGAGAACATGCAAACTCCACACAGAAAGATCCCGGGTGTCCTCACCGGGACGCAAACCGGTGACCTTCTTGCTGCGAGGCAACAGTGCTAACCACTGCTCCACCTTGCAGCCCATCTACAGCATAATATTAATAAATTATATGAAATTAATTAAAAGGATTTTATTGATTTCTTATTAGTGTTTGCTTTTGCAAAGAGGCCTACATCTTCTGGAAGAATCAGGGTTTTCTGCTTATATTCCTTCTTAGTTTGCCTCTGACTCTGATGAAGACACAGCAGTGTTGAAACGTTTGTCTGTTTGCACAGTAAATGGCTGAACAGAAATGTGCTCGAGGCTTCATTTTCTATTCTAGGAGACTGTGTCTTCATCTGCTACAGTCAGAAAGTTGCCCAACAAAGTCTGACTGTGTTTTCTCTTACATGGAGACATTTCTGAACCCAAAGCCATTATTTTAAAAATGTTTAATATAACTCAAATTCAAACATTTCAGTACAAGTCAGAAAGAAAAGTCAGCTCCATTAAAGGCCTGCTCCACAGGTTCAATATATTAATGTTTAGAAAAAACAAGACCCTCATGTTCACTTATTTATCTAATAGAAATCACTGAGAAAAAAACAAACAAACTGCTTTCTAGGAGCTGTAAACCCACAGCAATGACTCAGTATTATATGAACCATTGAAACTCAGCATTGAGTGAAGGTTTAGTCAGTGTGCGCTGAAGAATATCACAAGTTACATCTTGGATTGAGTAAGTAACAGACATGTACAGTACCATTGACAAGACTGCCTTACTGATACTATCATGAACAGGATACGTAACGAAGAATGTCATCGCATAGTGTTTACCTTAAGGTTCATGGGCTTTCTGCTGTTTTTCAAGTTTCAATGAGTACGTGTCAAATCTACCCAAACTAACCCCTATCACAGTGAAACCGTTTCTTTAAGGCGACTTTGATTTCAAATACTCAGGATGTAGCCACTGGAGTGGTCTGCGTCTGCTACCCTTAAAGCACTGGCAGGAATACACTTGCATAGATTCAAATAATAATCCAGCATCTGCAATTTAAAACAAAAAAAAAAACAACAACTTTGCATTGATGCATGAAAGTGCCAGACACAACACAGCAAGGCAAGTTTGATGGATTCATCAGCAGGAGAACAGCAATATGTGCGGAGTGATTGTCAGCAAACAGTAGCTCTTTGGACACTGGATAAACCTTTGATAGTATATATGCAGTGAAGACAGATAATGCCCAGTTTGTCCAAGGAAAAATTATGGAAAAACTCTGTCCTAAAGTTCACTAAACCCAAAGGAATTTCTTTGGTGGTCAGCAGTTGGAAAGTCAGAACTAGTATACATACTTCTTTTTTTTTTTTTTTGGAAGTCAAAATGGTTTTAAGATGTTACAGTTGGTCTTTTCACCAATCGCTGAAGCGGAGTCGGTTGAAGGCCTCTTTGATGTCCTCGTTGGACTCTGAGCTCCCGCCGGTGCCAAAGCGGAGCACTTTGCTGTCAGGGACGTCCTGCTTCAGCTTCCGCTTGCTGAGGACCACGGTGCCCTCAGCTCCCTCCATCACCGGACCCGTCAGCAGGATGTAGGCAGCATGGCGTCCACGCTCCATCAGCGTAGCTAAGACAACAAAAACCAAAACAAACACGGTCACCAAAAGAGCTGACCTCTGTGGTTTCCCATCCCCCCGACCGCTTAGTCACACGTCACTGGCAATACAATTGTGTTTTAACAAAGTCAATACGAGAGCGAAAAGCACCTTTGAATGTTATGATGTGGTCCATGACATTAGTAGACTCGAGGAGAACTTTAGAATAGAGAGGATGCAGCATGTAGGAGCGGCGGTCGCCTGCTAACGGTATCTGCAGGAAAACATTTGAGTTGTCAGATTGCAATTTGTAAATCTCTGAGTAGCCAAGTTTAACCCATGAGGAAACTATGAAATGCTTCTTTTAATGGAGGCAGCGGTGTACTTACAGTTGAGTTGAACTCTGAGGGCATCATGCCCCAGAGCATGAACACTGAGAAGAAGTTGGTGGTGTGTATTGAGGCGGGTCTTGGTGAATTCGGACTGGCCAAAAGGTTGACTTTCCACAGCACGCCACCAGACTTCCCATCCAGAATCATTACCTACATACAAGACGGAAGGTGGTGCAATGCCCATATGAGAGAGGCAGGGTGTAGAAAATATCATTTAATTTACTGTGTGCAGTGTTTATACATTTTAAACCCAACTTACCCTCTTTGTGTAGTTGCCAATGTCCTCTTCAACCACAATATCAAGTATTTCATCTTTGTTAAAGTGACCAAAGGAGGGCTCACTGAAAGAACACAAAGGAAAAGATATATTTGAGCTTAATGTAGCAACAATAAATATTTCACTGGAATTTAATGATTTCTCCCAAAACAAAAAAATGACCAGAATTTATCTAGAGGGCTTTTATAGGGTCGTTGATTGAGACAAACCATGAAAAATCACTTCAGAGAGTGGAGATTTATGGTTTTACTAGGAGGGAGTGATTATTTTGGATTGTCATTTATTGTTTTATCGGTGGACATTTGATTAGAGCTCTTATAATTACTTGACTCAAGGCCTCACGAATGTTGATGTAGGTTTTTTAAAAATACTCCAGTCAATAAATTTTAATTCTTAGGTTCAATATTCATTTTAAGAGCTGCAACTATTTATATTATTAGCAATTAATTGCAATGAATCATTTCCTTTTGCTTACCCAACAAACCAAAACCCAGAAATATCCAATCAGCTGTCACAGGAAACCATCAAATATTCACATTTGAGAAACCAGATTTTGGGCATTTTTGCTTAAAAGAACTTAAGTGATCAGTTTCTAAAATAGCCGCCAGTTGATCAATTATTCAACTAATCAATTCAGCTATAAGTAATTTGTAGATGCTATGAACACCTAAGTTTACAAAACTAGAACAACAACAAACTCTTGGGGACAGAGGGATGCAACAATACACTTTCCACATCTCAAACTGTAGTATTAAAGTCCCACACAATGGTTACCTGAGGATCGTGCTGGTATTCACTCTCCACAGTAGCTGCAACGTTTGTCCATCAACTAACGCCACCTCTTTGTCGGTCACAACCAGCAGGTTCGATGAATCATCTGCTTCTTCTTTTCTGAGCACTCGACTCACTGCCTCAGACCTACAAAGCAACACAAGTGTCACAGTGACGACGGGCTGTATTGTCCAAGTGAGAACTAAGAGGTTATCGTGGGCTGCTTCTTACTGGTAGATGGGTACAAGGCCAGATGTGGCACTGGCATTCTTCTCCCAGACTTTGTCCTGCTTGAGGCCTGCCTCCATCCCTGGTTTAGCCTTGGCAGCGATCCTCCACAGAGCCAGTCCATACAAGCCAGCATCTGTGAGCGAACACACACTTACTCACTGCTGCCATCAGGTGTAGCACATCCATGTGTACACGTCTACAGACAGATGACAAATTAAAGGAAAAACCTAAACCCAGTAGAGAGGGGATCAGGTGGTTCTGTTAAATTTTACTCCACTTGTCCCCTCAGAGGAAAGAGTCACTGCAAATCAATACAAAGTTGAGGGATCGCCTTTATGCTATGATGAAACATCTCCAGCTAGACTGATGTGGTCTCTTCAAGGATGATAGTTCTTCAATCCATTGGGCCTGAGGGGTCACTGAATAGTTTGATAAAAACACCTAACGAGGGAATGCCTTTTAGAAGAAAGTTGTTCCAGAGACTTGGAGAATCAACACTAAGGTGCACTGAAGCTGCTCTGGTGGCACACCAACTTCCTAAGACACTTTATGTAGGTTTTTCCTGTAATTTGTCACTCAGTTGTAGCGGGGCATCAACTGGTTTACTTTTCCTTGTCCCAGTATCAGCAGTGGGATCCAAAGAACCCATAATAAACCACTGCTTCTTAAAATAGAGCACAAACAGGTTGTTCCATTCTAAGAACTGCTCTGAGAAATAATACTAAGACTAAAATTAGATGTTTAAACTCCAAACAAATGCCTTTCTTAAATGTGTTACATAAAACTGATTTATAACAACAGGAAGACAGACTACACTCTGTCATATTCTGATACTTTTATGCCACAGTGAGCAGCTCTTTAGTCTCTGGCTAAGCAACTGCATTTTCCACGACATTCCTGATGAAGATCGTACACACCTCGAGTTTTACATCTAATTCCACTGGTTTCTGGCATGACATGAAGGCTTTTTAACTTCAGATAGTTTTTATTTCCGTTCACCTGAGCACCTGAACTACAATTCCTGACGCTTTTTGAGCTATTTGGACAGAGTGCAGCACTTCATTGTTTAGGAAAAGCCTAACTGGTTTGACTGCACATATGTCACGTCCTGTTGTCACCGTCGGAGCTGATTTCAGACACAAACCTTTTTGCAGTAGTACGTAGTGAGAACCTTTTGCAGTGCAGTGGAGAAGATGATTGGCTGTCTGCGTGGAGTCAAGAACTACCGTGGAACCGATCTGGTCGCCCGTTTTTCCTGAGAGCAAAACCAGCTGAGTCTGCAGATATGACAAGTGACATTAAAACTGGGTGGATAAGATGATTTCAGTGGCAGGGCTCATCACATTCATATTAAAGTCCCGTTACAGTAGATTAGAGGGAAAATCTAAAATAAACAAATTCCAAACACTGAGCAGCGTATTATAATTTAATAGTTGCACTGTAATACAAACAGGAAAGGAAGGAAATAGCAAGAAATTGTTGCAAGGTAAATAAATACCATCATTGGAGCTTACCTGTGTGCTGTCAGTTGCCACCAGAGCCACATCACCGACCTTGTCTCCATCCAGATCAGGGACACTGAGGACAGGCACTGAGCTGTGCAGACCAGTGGGCTGAGGATGCTGCCAAACGACTTGACCTGAAAACAAACCCACCATTCAAGAGCAGAGCATTCAGTCTGACTGGGTTATACAGCTGTCTTATCACTGCATCATATATATATAACCACCAAATCACCTTGCAGCCCTGTAGGTCATCAATACAACTTCAAAATATATTCTAAACGTAATCGGCAACCACTACAGTGATGCTACAATAGGGATGACACGACAGAACCTCCTGGATTTAGTTAATAATGTGTGCTGCTGTGCGATTCTGTGTCATAAAGTAAAGCATTATCTTGGAGATGTTTTTTACACTCTTGTATGCTATTTCTGGTGTGCTGCTCAAAGGATACGTGGCTATCAACAGTTATTCCAGGGTTCCAACATTGGTACTAAGTGAACCAACAGAGGCCTGTATCTGACGTTTGTTATGATGTGGACCAGAGTTTAAAACCTCTATTTTTTGTGTACTGTAGGAAGTTAGCTGTCACCCAGCCCCTGAAATTGCATGAACAGGAATGCGGTTTGTCTGGAATATCCAGTTCTTGTGGTGAAAACGACAAATCCGACCCAGACCCACTCAAGTAACTGGGTTAAAAGTAATGCCTGCACAAAAACACACCATCAGAGCGAGAGAGAGATTTAAAATGCTCTATAATCGCGTGAAAATTATCCACAGGGAAGGGTTTTTTTTTGTTTTTTTTTTTAAATGTCTGACTAAAAAATTACATATCAATGTGACTGAACAACTCCAATTTTCTGTGTTGTTTTTAATGTGTTAAACTCAAAATGGGGACGCTGTGGCTTAGGTGGTAGAGCAGGTTGTCCTCTAATCGCAAGGTTGGTGGTTCCATCCCCGCCCCCCCAACAGTCAAAGTGTGTTATGTGCACACACACAGACCAAATTCTGAGCAACAGAAAATCAAGAATTTGCAACTTTCCAAATATTATTGCTGTCTGCAATGGTGGAAGTTTATTGTGCAAAAACCTTGTTTATTGATGGTGTCTTGATGTTGTAGCTCTTTTTGGAACAGACTTTATATAAGGAGTTTTTTGTTGTTCTGTATACCACATATATTTTATAAAATACAGAATAAAAATGTTCTGTAATGTGTGACACACGCTAAAAGACATGAAACGAGTCACTGACCGTTGTGTTTGTCCATGGCTGTGAGTTTGTCAGAATGGGACAGCAGGCAGTCCCAGGTCCTCCCTGTTTCTTTGGTCAAACCACATTGAGCCCAGTGGAACTCGCGTTCCAGCGGACTCTCCCACAGCGTCTCTCCATCTGTGCCGTCCACAGCCAACACAAACACACATGGTGCAGACAGACCTGGAGAACACACAGAGTTAAGCTGAATCATATTTAATAATACAAAGCAGTTATATAGCGAGCAATCCAACTCTTGTTTCATCATAGTTAGATGTAAAATGAGAAGCATCTCATACCTGCATCAGCACACGATTTGGTCTGAGTGCCTTCTATGTTTTTGAGGACGAACACGACATCCATCACCTTGTCGTCGTTTGCATGCTCGATAGCTAAGAAGTCATAGGTTGCTGAAGGTGGAGAAGGAGAAAGGAAAAGCAGTTAGTCTCACGTGTAAGACGATGCCAAAAGATGATTAAAAAAAACATGAAATTATACATACCCGATTCAGAGAAAGTCCTGTTCCACATAACAAGATACTGTGGTCTCACAGGACAGGGGAGGATGAAGGAGAAGGCAAACACGATGGTGAGGCAGATGAACAAGGACAGAAAGAAGACTGCGGTTCGCCAGTGGGTCAGCTTGGAAAAATTCAAGCCGTCCTTACAGCTCTTCTTCTTCTTCAGCTCTGTCGCCGTCTGTGCCGTCCCCGTCTCTGCCCCATCTTCGCCCCTCTTCAGGGGGTCGCCCTCGGTGGCATGCTCTGTGGTCTCCATCGCTGCCTCAATGCATTACTGGCTCAGAGCTGCTTGACAGGAGGAAGGACATTTACGAAATGCAAAAACACTTCAATGAAAAAAAATCCTGATAGTTTCCTGCAGAGTGAATGGCCCTATCTGTCCCAGCGTGGAGGGGATTACAAAATCTGCAAGTCACCACACAAAAGTGTCTGGCATTCACAGATATATAGAACATGAAAAAATACTGGAGGCAGCAGTGTCTGTCAGTCCAGCTAGTTCTGCTGCATCAACCTTTGTGGATCTCTGTCTATTCAGACGTGCCAGCTCTCACTCCAGAGATTTCTCATCACAAAAACAACAAGCCCGTAATAAACAGTCATCATGGCCCAGGAGAACACACCCTGTTGTTTGTTCTGCTACCACAGGCTTATTACTCCGGTGTCAAACGGGGAGGAGACAATGGTTGGTCTCATAACCTTCATACAGCAAGCAGATCGGCTGTCAAAATTACTGAACTGAGCGTGTAATGTTTATTCACGTAACGTTTTCTCCACCTCATAGTCGGATATGGTGGCGAGGTTAGGAATGAAAAGTTTGACACCTGGTTAGGTTAGTTTGCTAACTTGTTGAACGGAGGCCAGCCCCCCGCAGAAACAGGACGAGGGTCAACGCTAGCACAAAAACATCCTCCATTTTTAGCTTAACTGAACAGTTTACGCAGATCAGAGAAAAGTTTCTCTTACTTTGACTCTCCACTGTCGCTTCTTGTTACTCGTGTGGCTAACAGAGGTAGCAGGCCTGACACACTTTGACCGAGCTGCCTGTCAACTTTAGCTGCGTAAACAAATCAGAGGCAAGTCCACCAGTATGCGAATGTATGAATCCTGAGCTTGTCTCTCAGGTAGCGCTACGCTGAAAATGGATAGCCTCAAATGACACTAAAGCCCTTGAACATGAGAATAACCTTAAGATTAACACTGACTTACCTAAACCTAAATACAATGTGTAGTTAGGGGCGCTATCGGTGGACAAAAACTGTGAAGCGCTAAAACCTGACAGGCTAAATTCAGGGCACACGCAATAATATCATCACGGCGCTCTGATTGGTCAGTTCACTTGTACTCGGAGGCTATGATTGGTCAGTTTCAGACATACAGCCCTCCCTCTAGGGAGCGGAACTTCCTTGTTTAACGAGGACCTATCGTCATGTCCGTAATATTAAACGGAAACTGGCGAGTTCACAAAACAGAGAAAAGCTACGAGAGGGGGATGCTCGGATAAATTAATATTCAAATAGCCCAGCAAACTAACTAAGGAACTGTTTTCAGTTGCTTATTTTTTTATATAGCGCTATCGACGGAGGAGCCACAGTAATGTCTGCCCAAGCTCAAATGAGAGCTTTGCTCGACCAGCTCATGGGAACAGCGAGGGACGGTGAGTCTCCGTAGCATGCTAGCTGAGCTAACTAGCTAGCCAAGATGGAGCCACAGCTGAGGCTGGCTGGTGTTGGCGTGTGATGGACAGACCTGCATGAATGGATGTACTGCAGAGGGCTGTGTAAAATACAGTATCATTAGATTTAAGCACCCTGTACAGATTAATGTTAGGATATAATGTTTGCATCCACATTGGCTAATTGTGTTTGAAATACTTTTAAATTCGCTTTACCACTTTTAGCGCTAGCTGAATCTTAGCTAGTGGCTAAGTTAGCTAATGCTAGCGTTATGTTTATTGTGAAGTTCTGGAGCAGTCAGGCGCCATGCTACTGAGCGTTGGTCGATATACAACAAGTTATTCTGACAATTTTTAAAAATTATTTTAACGCAACTGCGTTAAATTCATAATATTTTCAGTTGACACCCTTGTAACGCACAAATGGGCTTGACGTCGTATTAGGCCTATTATTAGCGTTAAATGCCGCCTTAACAGTCTGCTAAATGAACCGTGTTACTCAGCAGGTTCATTGGATAAGAAAAAATACTCAAGGTCAGACCCTGCATTCCTAGGGTCTCCAAATTTTTACTCCATAGATATGATTAGAAAAATGGATTTCACATTTAAAGTTAAAATGCCAAGCAGTGTAATGCCCCTTGTCGTTGTTGCGGTTTACAGCTTTGGAAATAATAATTGGGCCACCTGTTGTTGTGTTTTCTTCATTTTACAGAGTCTACACAACAGTCTTTTACCATTATTAATTTTGTTTTAATGTGATCATAGCTTCAGCATCTTCAAAGAGACGTGTCAAACGTATTTTTATTCATCAAATACTTTGAATTACGTTGAAAGGCAAAAACATTTTTTGAATCACTGTTATTTTGTCCATAAGCTGAAAATGTTGAGTCCCTTAAGAATCCAAACTAAATTATGACTGGAGAAGACATCTATTTTGGTGCTTATCCAAGAGGGATACAGTGAGAGAGTCATTTCTAACTGGCTTGCAATCAGCAAAACACCTGTCCATTACTGCCTTAAGAAGATAATGCAGTGTGGCTCCACTGAGAACCACAACGGAAGAGGCAGAAAATAGCAGTCACTGTGATTTAATAACTATTTCCAAAGCCTATTTTAAAGCATTGCAACTATTGCATTGCCAGTAGTAATTCAGTGTTCTATCTGGTTTAAGGTGGGGCAAATCTTAGCTACTTTCAGTACATATAATAATGAATTTGTTTAATAATACTGCAAATCCTGAGTTGATCATATATTTTAAGCATAAAATGTTGATCAGCCAAGTAACCTGTAACTGCAGCTTTCAGTACGGAGTAAAATAAATCTGAGTATTAAGTCACACAAGGTAGAAATACTGAAGTGAAACAAAAAAATTGCATTTGATTTTACCAAACAGTCTTAGACAATACAGCGTATATATACTAATTTTGCAGTAACTAGTTGCTCCTTAATCTGCATTTATTAGTGCAGACAATATCGGTTCAATTGTTTTCACAATAGTTGTTTTTTTCACAATTTTGTAGTTGTGTAATCAATATTGGCTATCTTAATGCATCTGCTGATATGCTGTGATACAGTTTTTGTCGTAGCCTAAAGCCATTTGGATCCAAACATTAATTGGTATATCAGCTGTCTGCTCTGATTGTTGTGGGCAGAAAATGGCAGCTTAACAGCGCCCTGCCATTTTGTAAATCAGAGTGTCATTTGGACAGTTGTTTGAATACAATTGCAGCCCTGTGGATCATCTTTTAATAAGTGAATAATTCGGTCTGTACAGTAAGAGTGAATTTGTGTTGTGAGTTTGTGGGTGTATGTGTGATGAAATTGATATCAAATTCTTCCCATACATTTGTTGCATACAAACTGAACAATTGTGGCCCCTTTATTTTATTCATTAAGGTTCAGTGTATCTTTGCCAGCCTACATCAATCTGCAAAGGAGTTGCAGAAAAGCCTCATGTTCATCGAGCCGTGAGTCACACATAATTTTTAAAGCTGTTATGATGAATATCCAAACAATTTGTTTGCCTTCCGGAAGTTATTGTAGCCCTTTTTTTTTTATAATCACACAAATTGTTAAATCTTCAGTGGCACTAGAATTACAATTTGGAGTAGTGTTATGCAGCTTGAGCTAAGACGTCTGGTCGCGTTGAATCCAAACGAGCAGTTTTTCCATTACACCCATGTTTTCAGAAGGCAATTTTAGCAATCAGTCCACACAAAAACTTTTCACACATCATTTACACTCTGACTTGTGTATGACTCCCAACTTCTTACTACAGGTATGGGCAAGAAAACTGTTCCCATTTATACTTTTCTACAGCGGGTTTAAAATTCTGCAGCTGAGGTCTTGAAGATGCAGAAGGGTACAGTATGTGGTGCAGATCGCAGTGTGTATAAACTAAATTTTTTTTTTTCTTGGATTTATTTTGCATTTTTTTGTTTTGTATTTTCTTTCATTGTTTCATGTTTGTAAAAGGCTTGGCTGGTACATTTGTATGAAACTTTGAAATTTCTATTCATAGTCTCAATATCCATCTTTCATGCTTTTGAAGTGTAATGAAGATCATACAAAGTGAAAGTAGCTCTTTTGACACTAGTTCACTAAAACACCCATCTTGTAGTATTTCTTTATATCGTGTTGTATCTTCTGAGCCCAATCTTTCGGTGCTCCACGTTTACAAAGTGGGCATCGAGCCTCAAAACGAGTTGAACCTCTAACAGTTTCACATTTTTATTGAGGCTTGGGTAAGGTAAGCACCGACAATAATTGGAAGTATCACACATGTCTATTGCCTGTAGAGGCACAAATACTCAATTAATGTGAAATCTAATTTTACAATATCAAAGTTTACTGAAAACTTTGACCATCAGTAATTGGATTTTACTCATTTAGGTGGCCACACAATATTTAAATGCAATAATGGTGACACACATTTGCCAAATGAATGTAATGCATTTACCATAATATATAATTAAAGCACTGGATGCCTCGCCCCTCTTATCAAGTATGTGAGGTCATTCTCACTGGTTGTTTTTTTGGACTGTTTCAGGAGATGAGACACGGCAGAGGGTCAAGTTCACTGATGAGCGAGTCTGCAAAAGTCACCTTCTCAACTGCTGTCCGCATGACATCCTGTCTGGAACTGTAAGTGGCCTACATTAACCACATAAAAATGATTCTAGTGAATGTCCCGTTTAAAGCTTTAAAACCACATTTTAATCTTAACAGGATGCTTCCATTCTCGCCAGTAAAATACCAGAAAGAAGAAGAAAAACTGAATATGTACCATGAGATAACTGATATTATGCAGTCTAGTTTTTTTTTTATACTTGAATTTCTGCAGTGTGACTTATGTCTGCCTTTGTCTTTGTGGCAGCGTATGGACCTGGGGGAGTGCACAAAGATCCATGACCTGGCACTACGAGCTGATTATGAAATTGCCTCCAAGGAGAGAGATCTTTTCTTTGAGCTTGATGTAAGTCATATCCTCCTATAAATAATATGTGTGCTGATTGTAAATTGTTAGCTACCATAATAAAATTCAGAGTAGAGATCTACATTGTGCTGCTTTTAGAGTTAAAAATAAGCTGCGATTTCAGCTCAAGCATCTGTATGTTTAAAATACAGTAGCTCAGTGACAACATTCAAAACAATGATGCAGTTCTGATAAAAGCTCCATGATTAGTTGGTTTGTAACATCCATAAGCATCTGAGTCAGATACATTATTTACAAATGTTCACACTCCTGAAGGCGGTGGATCACCTGGAGTCATTCATTGCCGACTGCGACCGGAGGACAGAGCTAGCCAAGAAGCGCCTGGCTGAGACCCAAGAAGAAATTAGTGCTGAGGTGGCAGCAAAGGTAATTGACATCCGACTTTATAAAAGCTGTGAAGCCTGAGTCTTTAAGTTTTTAATGCTCAGTTTCCGCCATCGCTGTGCTTTGGGCGAGACAGAACCTGGTGTAAACTCTGTTGTTGTGGCTGCGTTTTAGGCAGAGAAGGTGCACGAGCTGAATGAGGAAATAGGGAAACTCCTGGCCAAGGCTGAGCAGCTCGGAGCAGAGGGCAATGTGGACGAGGCTCAGAAGGTCCTGCAGGAAGTGGAGAAGGTCCGCACTAGGAAGAAGGATGCAGAGGTGAGGAAGAAGTGCTTGAGAGGCACTTGAAGCTCAGTGGAATATGGTGCTTTTGTTACATTACTTTTGTCTTCTGAGTCCTCAAGGTCTCTTTTACCCCTTTGCCTCCTCAGGAAGAATACAGAAACTCAATGCCGGCCTCCAGCTTCCAGCAACAGAAGCTTCGGGTGTGTGAGGTGTGCTCTGCTTACCTGGGTCTCCACGACAATGACCGTCGTCTGGCCGACCATTTCGGTGGGAAGCTTCATCTGGGCTTCATTCAGATCAGAGAGAAACTGGACCAGCTAAAGGTACGCACCATCCTGTCACGTACTCAAGATAAAAATGCTGGATGATAAACTTGACCTCTCACTGATTAATGTCTTTTTATTTTGTTCAGAAAACTGTGGTGGACAAGCAAGAGAAGAGAAACCAGGAGCGCTTAAAGAGACGAGAAGAGAGGGAGAAGGAGGAAAGGATGAGGAGGAGGTGAGTGGAGACATTTAAAATCCTGCTGACATTTATGGAGTTTTGGTTGTTGAATCAAATGCATATTAAACTGCTCAACCTTGTGCTTGTCATCTGCTTATTTTATAGGACCAGATCGAGGAGCAGAGAGCATAGAAGGTAAGGAAGTGGTCTCATTTATCTAGTTAGTCTGTATTTAGTGCTCTATTTTAAATCCGTCAGGGTCGTTCTGCTCAAATAAGCTATGCGATTAATTATATACTTAAAAAGTGTCATCTGTTATTTTTGTCAGGTCCCGTTCTCGCGACCGCAGAAGGAGGCGCTCACACTCCTCTTCACGGGACAGGCGCCGTTCTCGCTCACGCTCCAGGGAGAGGAGGAGGCGGCATCGCAGCCGATCCCGCTCACGCAGCCGAGGACACCGTCACAGCCACGAGCAGAGCTCCAGACACAAGTAAGCACTCGAACGCAGCATACATGTTTCACACCAAACCCCTTCAGCGTTATACTTTCAAGAACTCCTCCAAAGCCTTTTGTCAAAACTTGTGTGGTGGGTATTGTAATTGTTTTCCAGAGAAAGTGCTTACGCTGCCAAGTTTAGGTTTGCCTCTGTGTGTTCAGACAGTTGAAAAACTTAACGCTGATAGGCATGTCATGAGAAGATCGATTCTAGACAACTGGTGAGGTGTGTGTTGGATGTTAGTAAATTATTGCTTCACCTAAAAACTGCTGTTGGAGACATTATTACACCACTCAGCAGTCAATATAATTAAATGTTCATAATGGTGCTTGGATTTTTTATTTTTTTGGCAGTGGCTAGAAGTGCAATTAATCTTTTATGGGTGTTAGAGTTTCACCCACACACGACTCCTAATCCAAAATAAACTTGAGAGAATCTGTATCCACTTGAAGCTTGTAATGTGACTCCTCACAGATACACTCCTGTTTTCTGCCCTGCCTTTGTGTACATTTGTCTTTGTGTTATTTTCCTGAATACGCTGCATGGTTTTGTCACGCAGGTCGTCCAGGGACCGAGAGCGCTCGTCCAGAGACCGGTCACGGGAGCGAGACAGGAGGGACGGCATGAACGGCAGGTCAGACTCCCGCCGGGCAGACGACAGGGACATGGGGGACCTCTGAAGACCAAACTCCATCCACCACTACACACACACACACACACAGCCTCCTCCCGTCTCTCTCACCTCGTCTGTCCATTTATAATAACCTAATGTTACACACAGTCCTTGCCTTGATCCCTCTGTTCTCCCGCCTGCCTCCTTTCTTTGCTTTAATCGTCAATGCAGCCGATCCAGAGTCTACACATAACTGAAATATTGTATGGAGTCACTTTTCTAGTATCCAGATCCATCAGATTGCTTTTGGATTATGGAGGTCGGTTATTGATCAGTAGTGGATGTACTGTAATACCCACATCTGTAATTTGGTGGCTGTCTGTATCCAGTCCATCCCATGTCTTGTTATAAACTACCCTCCAAGAAGCCCAATAGTAAACACAAACTGGTCTGCCGGACTGGAGCATAAAATGTAACTGATCCATATTCTTTTATTATTAACTGATGGTCTTTTGATAAAGAATTTGTCTGTAAATATGTTTTGCGCCTACTGATTGTCATGGTCTGAAAAGCCTTGTCCTATCAAGTAGTTTTTCTCCCTCTCTCCCTCTGAAGATTTCTTTCGACTGTCTCATGGTGAAGTGCAGGTCTCGAATGTCCACATAATTGTCCCCAGTACATAGTTTTTCCAAACGCCCACTTAAAGTTTTAGGGATTCAAATTCAATAAACACAAAGATTTTAAAGTTTCTAGTGTTAGCATCAAACTTACGTCTCCTATTGTCTTTTTTTTTTTTCTAATCAGGTTTTATTTTATGCTTCCAGTAGTGAAGGGAATCTGTCTGGTCGAGAGTTTGGCCAGTATAAGTAAATGATTGTTCTGAATTGTATTGGTGGTAAGTCTCTTGTTTTATAATTTTTTTTCTCTTTTGATTTATTTTTATTTAACATAATGATAATAAATGGTATGTTCAGAATTAGTGTTGGCATGTGAAGCTGTAGGTTCAGACACACGACATTGGAAATTCAATGTTAAAGCTTTTCAATAAAGTCATAAATCCAAATTTTGGCCCAACTTTTCACTAGTGCGACTAGGATTATCATGACATGTAAACAGATTTTAATGGATGCACTGCTTTACCTAATGTGTGAAGTCATATCTGTTTATGTTCTGCTGGAAATCTTTCTTTAAAGTCTCAATTAAAAAAATAAAAAAAATCCCACCATTTCAATCTTTATTGTCTGCTGGCCTTTCTTGCCAAGGTCCTGTCGTTGTCCAAGCATGTTAATCGTGATTAGACAAGTATGTTACAAAGATAAATACATTTAAGTTAGTCTGACTACCAGGTAAGAATGAGACAGGAGAACTATTCACATTGAAATGAACATGCATTACAAATCGGGCACTTCAGTGTTAAAATATTTAATTTGCACAGCGCCTGCTTTTATTAGAAGCTTAATAATTATGTATTTGCTGCCAAATGCTTTGATTTTAACGAAGTAATTCTGTCATAACAGCCATTATGACACAATTACTAGTCACTGTCACATTTGCTCTCCGGTAAATATTATTAATAATTCACTCTTAAGTGACAGCTGTACCAGAACAACACAATCCTTCATCTGACACTGTGGCGTCGATGCTGCAGCTCACAACGTGCTGCTCTCCAGTTTCAGATCGACCTTCATTTTCTGTTTCTCCATGACAGCCTCCAACTCTGTGGCTCTTCTGGCATCCTGTAGAAAGCAGAAGCAAATGAAGAGGGATGACGATAAGGCTCTGCATTGTTATTACCAGGAATGGAATGTGTGTGGGGATAAAACGTTGTTTGCACAGGTTTAAAAAGTTCTAGTGTAGCTGAGTTCAAAGACCTCAGAGTGAACTATCCCATTAATACTACTGCTGCTCAGAAACAGCTTGTAGCAGTAATAAAAGTAATTCATAAAATAAGATAAATTCACATCAGCATGATGGTACATAAATCGTCTACTAATAAATATGTAACAGCTGCTCCATGTTTCTGACACTTGGTGATCAATAAATATTGCTGTTGGTGTTTCCCAGTCATTAGGGTGCATGTACAGAGGAAGCAATGCAATAATAAATGAAGAATCATGTCGTGTGCGCCTGATTCTGGTGTAAATAAAATACCCTTAACTGTATCATATTTATGACTAGAAGCCCAAATGATGTGCAAAAATAATCTAGTTCTGGACACAACACTAAAGCTGGCTTTCCACTGGCAGTTTCCTAATTTCCTAACTGAGACCAATTCTTCTGCTTTTTCCACATTGTAATGATAAAACCATATTAGACACTGCAGGTAAACCCTCAGTGCTTTCTGAAACCTACTTTCAAATTTGTGAAATCTTTAATTTATTTGTGAAAATGCAAAAAAGAGAAAATGTCACAGCTTTTTTTTTTTTGCATCTGGACCTCAATAGATCAAAAATCACTTTATATAAAATCCCTTTTTTCCCACTTTTACAAATAGAATGAAAGTTTCACCAATCATACTAAATTTAATAGACTCTTTAGCTGCTGTAGGTGTTTTTTGGTTGTTGTTTTGTTTTTAATTCTTTTTTGCATTTTTACAAATATAATAAAAGTATCTGATTGTAGGTTCCATACATCATTAAAGGTCCACCTAAAATGTTTAACATTATGCAGAATTAAAATGTAACAGAAAACAGAGATTCAGTCATAAGTTAAAGGTCCCCGATTGTGAATCTTTTTTTTTTTTTTTTTTAAATGAATGAAGATGACATATTTCTCCATAGCGTGTCCTTCAATTTTCAGCTCAAAATGCTGCAAAGATGGTTAATTCCAATGTCTTTATACTGCAACAGGTTTTTTTTTTTTTTTTTACGACTCCAAGTTAAGAACAACCACATTAAAAATCACTCATTACCATATGAGACCTTTAGGTTTCACTTAACTTTTTCCTTGGCAGCCAAATCTGAAGCTACCTTCAGGGTTGTGTGAAAAGCTCAGTTTTGAAGATTAATGAACATTAATCACAGTGGAACTTCTCTGCACACTGGCTTCATTGATTACTTGAGTACAAGTCAAACACTTTTGTGGTTTTTCAATAGTTTTGTTAAGGATTATTTTTTATTTAAAAGCATGAGGGAAATAAGATCCAGCGTTAAAGTTGCACTAATCCTCTTTCAGCGTACCTCTAGCAGTGCTTTCTGCACAGTGAGCTGACTGTACACTCTGGCACCCTCCTCTGGAATCACGGCTCGCAGCTCTTCCTTGTTGAGGGAGAAGAGCTGGGCGCCTGTCAGCACACCCAGACATGACACCGTCCTGAGGGACATAAAACACAAGTGATTTAAAAAAAAAAAAAGCCAATAAAACAAACACTCGAGCTGCTCCACTCGTCCTCCTAATGAAGTGTGCAGACAGCCCTCCCAGTGTCACCAAACTGAAATGTGGTTCATCTGGTCTGTTGTCAGAAGCTGTGACGTCACTCACGGTTCGCTGAAGCCCTTCCCTCGGAGCCACTGAGCCACTTCCTCTGGAGGAGAGTGATAGTCGAGAGGGACGGAGGTCTCCGAGGAGCGAGGGATGACGAGAGGTTTGTTCAGACCGGCCTTTCCGTTGGTCAGCCTCTGGAGCAGCTCGTCATTCACCAGCATGACTGAACAGAAAAGGTGTTGGACTTCAAACAACTGAAGACCGCCATTTAATTCCCAAACTAGTTCATAAATAGGTACAAGATCTAACTTTTAATTGAAATGTTGTAAATGTATATGTTACGGTCCAAATTTAAATCCAGGCGGATTTTAAATCTGCCAAACTGAGATTAAAATTTTGATTTTGCCAAGACCAAATTAAAATCATTCATATATATGTAGTATTTGTACCAGTCTTGTGTGACCGTTACACATGACAAAATCCCACCTCTTCATATGTATTTGAATGAAAATGTTGGTGTGACCCTTTGATGGTTCCAGCATTAAAGACTGTGAGGTTCACACATGGTGAAGTGTGGACAGTATAGATTAAAAATTTGCCCAGACAGGATTAAAATCTCATTATGATATCAGAAGGATTTTAATTTGGCCTAGGCAAAATCAAAATCCACCTGGATTTTACTGTGGACTGTGACATATATACAAAAGTTGCAGCACAGTCTGGACTCTAAAGCTCTCCTGCCTCACAAAAACACGGTACCTTTATCTGTGTCCTCTGCAGCTGCCATATGTTGGTTGTACCCCGGTAAGCTGCGAGGCCGCTGGGGGGACTCAGGGGGGATGTAGTGCAGAGCAGGGGGGCTGGGTGGGACTGCAGAGGAAGGCTTGGCGAGGGGAGGCGGAGCCGGAGCCTGCAGGAATGTGGAGCGGAGAGACAAGGACACTGGAATTCACTCTGGAATGTACAAGGTGAGAGCATACCTGTGTGTTTGTGTGATTCCTGTGTGTCTGCATGCTGTGTGTGTGTTTTTTTTTTTTAATGTCTTACGGGTGGGGGTCTGTGGGCGACGGGGCTGTCTATGTGAGCCACGGGTTCCAGGATGTTGAAGGGGACGAAGCCGATCTGGTTGAACCGATTACGACACTTCCACCAGCGCTTGGATGATTCAATCACCTGTCAGATGGAGGAGTCAGGATGTTTCAACAGCTGCAAACAGCACTACTACAGCAGATCACTGATGCACAAACAAGCTTCTTGATGGGCTCCTGACTGCACCATTTACATGTTTTACTGTGTCGTTTTAGACAAATGACTTGACTTTATCACCTCAAGTGTCTCTCCCTGCTGCACTGAAAGCTCGCTGCTGTTCCTGGCTATGAAGTCGTAGCTGCAGCTGTACAGTCTGTCAGACTCCGGTGCATCTCTAAGACGAAAGGAAACAGACACGGTTTTCATGCAGTCGAGGTAAATGACAGCAGCAGCTGATTGATCTACTTAATAAAGAGGACCTACATTTCATCGATGTGGACGTCTGGAGGACCGATGGGCTGAGGTGGCTGTTGCTGCAAGAATAAAAATTATATTCATGAATATAAAGAACACAAAAATGCATAAACAGTTGCAGATAAATAGGTGAGGTGTCAACATACATTGCGCTACGGAATGACAACACAAACGCTTGCTACACACATGCACAGTTTGTTCTCCGAGAGGTTTAGGCAACGGGCCAAGGGAGGAAAGATGAGTATCCAATATTTGAGAAAAATCGCTCTTGAAGGGGTCATATTATGTGAAAACCTGTTTTTCATTGCTTTAAATATATTTTGGTGGACCCACTGTGTCTAGAAACCCAAAAATATGGGAAAACTCCATCCCCTTGTTTCTGTCCTTTCTCCTTTGAACATCAAATGCATCTAGCTTTTCATTTTTTTCCCCTGTTGTGATGTCACAACAGGATAAACGCTGCTCCTAACTGGCTCCTCCTCAGAGCTCCTGTATGCCACTCACAGAACATAGCAGGATGCATTTTATGTAGCATCTCAGAATAAGATGTAGTACGTCCCAATACATAGCATGAGTCAAGTGCAATATGCCAAACATACAAAGAGGTTTTTCAAAGTGCAATCAAATTTTGCAGAATGCAAACCAGCATGCCTTTCTGGCCATTTTGACCAACAATCACATATATTTCAAACAACATCATGTTTTGCAACAAGCTTGAGCCACAGAGGGTGAACAGACAAGTGACTACAGCTTGTGTCGCTATACTGTATGAGCAAGACAGTCAGAGCTTAAGGTGAATTATTAAGACAACGTAGGATGACCCAGCCGTATGCGCACTGCATGTAACAGTATATACTCTGTAAGCGCAGCTGTAGTAAATACTGAAAGTGAAAAGACAAAGCATGCAACTTGAAACGCAGCCAGAGAGAAGTATGTCTGTGGCCCTCCTCCTGAACTGGGTGTGAACAGCAGCAGCTCAGTCAGATATAAAGCTGCAGACACCAAAACAGCCTGTTTGTAACCAGACCAAAACCAGGACACTAGAGGCAGGGTGGAAACGATTATCTGTGCAGTATTCTGAGCTGAATCTTAAAATAGACGTTTTGAGGACACGTGAGACTTACATGAATTTGTTCAAAATTGGACCTTTAAAATCTGGCATTAAAATGAATTTAAAACAGCAAAAAAACAACCTTCAGATGTCATCCTGAACAGCCAAGGCAACCACAGAATGGTGATAAGAGATAAACAAAACCTGGAGCCTCACACGTTGGAAAGAAAGTGCAACAGTTTGGTTATTTTTCAGGGTTTGCCATGGTTGCACTTGGAAAACAAACATGCCTCAAGTCAACATTTTCTGATTGCTACATGTTAAACTCATCTCACCAGAGCCAAATTGTATCCCTAACCCTACAACAACGCCAAAACAAATTTAGTGAGAAGACAGTCCTCCCTGAAAAGGATTTAACATTCACGGCAGACAGGCTTTAGCACTTGCATGACAACTGTGACGTGAGCTGGAACAACTATAAAGGAAAGTTCACCTCAGAGTGTTTACACACTCATATTTTAGTTCTGCTCTTTATTGACACACAATGGAGCGAGTTCAAACTCACATCTTACGCAGGTATTCCATACCTCTTGTTGTACTCGGAGGGCTTCATGTTTGTGCTGTGACTCGACCGGATCCTCCCAAACCTGCCCGTCTGCCCTCGAGGCTTCCGGCTTCCAGCCGCTCAAGAACACGGGAGTGTATGGAGCTACAGGTCCTCTGAGCTGAGAGCTGAGAGAGCAGAGGAAGTCATGTCTCAGTCCTTATTGCACTTGGATTTTTATTTTTAGAAGCGCAACTAAAACAAGATTCCATCCAGGAATACCAGTTTCTTCATTTCGTTTTTTTAAGCTTTAAACTGACATTAAGTGAGGCCATTACTTATTATTTTAACAGTGCACCGTTTAAAAAACACAATAATTATTAATGAACCAAATTCCTCATTTAAACTTTAGGGTAGTGAGTTTTGTGCTTGTGATCGGTTCATTCATCATTTGAGAGGTGAATGTCTGACAGATGACATTTGATAATATACATCATCAGCTTCATTTTCTTACTATGAGGATTTGATAAATCCTACAAGATGAGACAGAAAGACCTTAATTATAGCATTAAATATTAGGCACATAATTAACTATACAAGGATAAACCAAGCCCAATAACGTAAAAACTGGATTCATTGTCTTGCTAAGTATAAAACACCACTGTGACACTATAGGTGATTATCGAGGCCTCAGATGTTGCTGATCGTTGCTACTCACCGAGGGAGGGTCCAGTTGGGCCCCAGAGACGTCCATAGCTGCCTCTCCTCCTCGCTCAGGTTGTCTTGCAGCAGGGAAACAGCAGAGCTGGTCAGAGCAGGGCTGGACACCGAGGCTCCGAGAGCTGGTCCTCCTGTTGTTTTCACCATCTGCACACACCCAGACAAGACAAAATCAATGTCAACACTATCAAATCTGCGGAGACGGGTCTGATATTCAAAAGGCTAACAATCACTAATGGGGTGGACAAAGTGAAGTGGACCATACTGTCCATTCTTCTGTTTGGAGCACAGATACACATAAAAGCCTAATGGATGTATCTATGCACAAAAGCACATAGAAGAGACACGCACAGTCCCAGAGATGTGCGTGTTTCCACTCAGG
This sequence comes from Stegastes partitus, assembly GCF_000690725.1. Classification (NCBI taxonomy): domain Eukaryota; kingdom Metazoa; phylum Chordata; class Actinopteri; family Pomacentridae; genus Stegastes; species Stegastes partitus. The sequence goes on along the minus strand of NW_007579632.1, from coordinate 141,172 downwards.
TGTGCCAGTACACACACATCAAACACACCCATTCCAGCCTTTGATTCTCTTGATGAGGACGATGATTCATAGCCTAATGGAAAATCCAGGTATAGGCCTATAAGGTCAAACATCAACTAAGACACACCTAAAATTCCACATGAGATGCCTCGCGTTGTATTTGAGATTAATCAGACACTGCATATATTAGAAATACATTTCTGCTGACTCTGCAGACGCAACAAGAGCAAAGCGGCTTTCACACAAGAATTTGAAAGTTTCTTGAAGCGTGAAATATAAATAAATAAATGTTCAAATCACTTTGTCTAAATTTGGTAACACTTCACTTGATAGTGTTTGTTTTTAGGAACACACCTCATTTAAAGCAGCAAACAGGAGAAACAGCGAAGCGGCCTTTTTAAATTTAGACCAAATGTTTGAGAAGCGTGCACCAAGAAGTCCTGCCCGCACACAAACACTGCCACGCAAAGCAGATCAAACAAATGCTGCATTTATCAAACGTTTGGAGTTTCAGTTAGGCTGAAATACAGGGAACAGCCCTGTGTAAACACTGGATGAGCTGTAGGTTCTGGCAACACTGAAATACACAGAAGATTTTCCATTATTTTGACATGACACATGCTTACAGCTTTTTTTTTTTTTGGATGAACGTGCCATCAGTCTTTTGTTTTTAGTAATACCTTCAGGTAAAGAATGAAAATAACGTCATCTATGTATAATTTAACTACCAAGGCAGTCTAAAAATATCTTCATGAGACAGACAGATTTATTTTCAGGTGTCCTGTATGGGATGTTCATGTGCCACACCAGCAATAGCAACAACAGGTGCCGAGCTATGACACTGACTCACCATATCAAGGGGTTTGAACACGTAGTGAACAAGCTCCTCTGATGAAGGGTTGGCAATAGTTGACTTCAGACGGGCCTATAAAGAGAAATAAATAGAGGAATTTAATTCATAGCCGAGCAGGTTGAGCAACAAGTAAATATTGATTGTGGCTTGACTGAATACACACCAGAAGGCTGAAGCAATATTTGAATTTCTGGAAGATATCGATGAATTCCTCCTCTGGCGGAGGACGTGCCTTCGCAGTGAGTAAATCCTCTGTTGGGCAGCAACATTAACACAGAAATAGGATGTTAGTTGGAGCAGCTGTGTTGCTTAAACTGATGTTTCAGTGTCATTTTTTTTCTTACCTTCAGCATTTTGCTTTTTGCTTTTCTTCTTCTTCTTCTTCCTCTGGTTCAGCACCGTGGCAGCCTCTGCCGTCTGCTGCAGCTTGGCCATGAAGTTCTCAATATCATCAAAGCAGTGATTGAGGATCCCCTGAAAGAAAAAGCAGCTAAGTTAAGATGCTCAAAATGCAGCCAGAAAAGACATAAAGGTGATGAGGAGACTTACCACTTCTCTCTCCGCTCGGAGGAAGGAGATGTCCGCTCCGCCGCTCACGCCGTTTGCTGTCGTGAAAGAAGGGAGAGGATTCAGTTCATCCATTTTCATTCATGATCCTGGTCTTCTCTCGCATTTGGAATTCCTTCCCCCTGAAACCCACCCCCTCCTTACAAACACAAACACACAAAGCAATCTCTGTGCTCCTGGGAGCTTTCTACCTTAAATACCAATCACGTCTCCCCTTTCCTTCTTCCAACCTTCTCAGCATGTCAACCCAAATACTGCATTCACACAGAAACAGAAATCCTTTTTTTTTTTTTATCCTTACCTCTGAGTCCGGGGTAAGGTGGAGGGTTGGGCGGTGGGGGATTAGGAGCGTGAGGGATGGGGGGGCTTGGGATATCATAGGGGTCGAGCATCTCTCCGTCACCGTGAGGGAGCCTGGAGGACGAGAGGAGGGTTTCAACACTTCCTGCGTTCTCACAACACTTCCTACAGGTGAAAAGGTGATGACGGCTTTCTTGTTGATGATGGCGTCGCCGCTCACTCAGCACCATCGCAGGAAAACGCCCTTCAGCGAGGACGTGTGAAGTCAAACGCACAGTCATAAACGCGCATTTAAAAGCTTCATCCTTGTTCCCAGAGGGCTCAAATGGATGCAGGCTCGGAGGTCGGTAACAACATGAGGAAATCTTTGATCGTTGAATCCAGTCGAACAACAAGTAGTAATGTGCTGCCTCTGAAATTCAATCCCACAGCCCTTATTCCACTATGAAAGCAAACAGCCTGATTGTGCTTACTCATAGTTCTACCCTCTCACAACAGCTTTACTTAAATTAACAAGCAGTAAAACAGTTTTAAAAGCAAACGACAAGGATGTGGATCCCTTGAGGTCAAAACTTGTGTATGTTTAAAAGCGTCTAAAGCACTAAAACCGCAGAGTTCCAGTGAGAACTTCTTGGAAATTTTTAACCAATCAGCATCTAAATACATCACAAAAACACTCTCTGTTTGCCTTACCACACGTGTGCCCCGTTCAATTCCTCAAAACAAGTAATCCGTTTAGGCCCAGAACCTGCACAGCGCCGCTGTCATCCCTCCTCTGCTCCCTCTACTTTGTGCCACAATGGCCTTGTTATCTCTGTCACACCTTCTTAAGTTATGTAGAAACCGGTAAAACTAGTCCCTCTCTCTCTCTCTCAGCTGTTTACACTGTCCTCTCTCGCCCAGACAGGTGGATGGTGACACAAGGCCGCTTTGACTCAGTGGAAAATGAGACGTAATGGCAGCAAAAGAGGAGAAAATCAAAAAGAGCCGAATGGGAGACGGGCCTGAATTATCGTTCATTATCTGTGTCGGCCTTTTGTTCGGCTGCAGGTCTGTTATCATGTTGCTTTCCATCAGCCTCCTTCAGTACAATAAGAGTGCAAACAGAGAGAGAGAAAGAGAGAAACGCCCCCTTTAATCCATGATTAGATATGGGAACTGTGCACTTAAAAGCTTGGAGGCAATGACAAATCAGTGGTGAAACTTTATGAGATTTGGGTGGTTTTTTTTTCCCCCTTTTTTTGGTCAAAGCTCATTCATCCTACCTGATGGCATCCGGGGCCTTCTTACTCTTGCTGGTGGACGAACCCGAAAGAGCGCGAGAGATGTCGTCACAGATCTGCTCTGCCTGCGAGAATCGGGAAGTGGCATCACTTGTAAAACCTGAACCAGCAGGACAATTTAAACTGACTCACTGGGAAGCTGCTCAGGAGTTTTGCCACACTCACCTTCACAATTTCACAGTTGAAGAAGTGAATGTCTGGCTTCTTCTGATCTGCACCCTGACAGACTAGCAGGAGGAGGGATGGGAAGTGTTTTTCTGTGTTGATGGCGTTGCAGCGGTAGATGGATTTGAAAGCGTACCTTTCCAGCTCGTCCTGCACGAGTAGATGGAACTGAGAGTTATCATGGATGTAAAAATGGAATGGTTTCACAGCTGAGCACTGAGAGATCTTCTTTATTAGTTTAACCACAAAAAAAACCTACAGGCCTGTTGATCATCTAGAAGATGTACTGAGATCTTGTACTTAAGTCTCAAGTGAGGAAAAGGTTACTTCAGTAGCTTCAAAATATTCTTAAAATACTAAAATTAAAAGAACTGCTTGTGCAGAAAGACACATTTCAGAATGATGACTTCAACATTGAAGCTGATGAAGGTGATTTAACTAATTTATACAGTTTATCTCCTTGTGTGAATTCCCCATTAATGACAACATGAGTTTCATCTATAATTTAGTTCATTTTTTAGTGTGTTATTAAACTAAATCTGCAAAGTAACTAAAGTGAAATAAATACAGTGGAGTAAAAAGTAGAATATTTTGCCTCTAAGATGCAATACAGCTCTGTTTTTTTATATTTAGGTCTTTGTATTTTTACATAACAGAACAATGTACACATTTGGGCAGGGTTAACTTTAACAAATCAAGTCTGATTTACAGAAGTAGTGGCGACGTAATGAAGTTGCTTTAACGTTACATAATACCTTTGAGTCATTTTAATATTAAGACATCAAGTTGGATTAGAAGCTGTAAATCTGGTACCTTAGAGGTGAAGAAATAGCTTTAACATTACACAATGAATTAGTGTTGGCAGCTGGCAAATAATATGTTGAATGAACATTTTAAACATGATGAAATAGTTTAGTGGGAAAGGCAATAATCTGTTGAGAAAAAGAGAACATTTATGTTATATTTCTGGCCACATTCTGATAACATGGGATGCATTAAAAGCAAGTAAATGATCAGAAGGGATTTTTTTTTTTTTTAAGTGTGGGAGAAGCATCAAGTAAAAAGAAAGAAAGAAAAAGAAACAATTAATGAACCAAAAGTACACAGCTGCTCATCACCTGGCTCTGTATGTCTCGGAGATGAATGGCCTCCGTTCCAACATCCAGGTACATCTGTTGACTCCACAGCTTCTTGTTCTGAGCCAGAGAGGACAGACGGGCCTGGGCCTCCTCTACGCTCTGGACGTCTCCGTCCTGGAGCGAGAACGTCAGGAGGTGCTGCAGATAACGAGGAAGGAGCGACGATGAGGAAATGAGGAGATATTCATCTTAAAATATCAAGGAAATGGGTTAATGTAAGACGTATGCACTTCAGATGAGACTCACGGTAACAAGATGTCGTGTGACGTTTGTCATCCTGCGTCCGCGGTGTCAGCCGCTCTGGAGATGTTTGAGTTAGAGCAGCTTCTCTGTGAATATACAGCTGGAGGGAAGGAACAGAATATTTGTACAATTCATAAAACATTTTAGGTGGAATTACAAAAGGTGTTGTGAAGGTAACTATGATCCATGCATAGATGTCGATGGTTTATGTGCTACGGATGTCAGTGGTGGAAATAAGTACATAACCTGACCTTTTTTTGACACAAAAGTTTGAGATACTTTTTATTTCCATCTGATGCTGCTTAATAGTTGAAGAGTTCATTTGCAAAAACAGATTTTCAGAAAACTTTTTTTTGTTGTTGTTTGCTTGAGATAAAATCAATCAAACTGAAGTTAAGTGGATCTGACAGTAGAAATGACAACAATAGAGATAACTTCAGTTTGATGGATATTGTCTCAGGTAGACGATGGAAAGGTGGGTTTTCTGAAGGTTTGTGAAGATGGAGTTCTCTGTTTTTGCGAATGAACTCTTCAGTTCTACTCCTCTACATTTCAGACACAAACACTCAACTTTCTGACAGCTTTAGCTACATGTAAGATGAAGATTTTACACAACGGCTTATATAACAAGCCTTTAAAGGACAACACACTGTTAAGCATTAAACCTGTGGTTTCCAACCTTTTTGGGTTCTTATAAAAAGCAGTATGTGGTCTGATCACATTTCGGATGTCTGTGAGTTGTTAACAGCTCCACCAAAAAGTGGCTTAAACTTCTCACATGGTTTCATTTCATTAAACGTTCAAATGATCCGACATCTCACCAAAAATGATAGATTAGAGAGACAAAGTCCAAAAACTAGAACCAGATTTGTGCATCTGAAATGTGTTATTCTTCTTTCCTCTCCCATTAATCATCTGATGACGCCTCAGATTTATGTGCTGTGTCTGTATATAAAACTGAACATAAAGTAGTTGAACCCGGCAGCAGCTACAACAGTAACCTGCTGCCGACACGCTGAGGCTTCAGTTGTAATGATGTCATATATAATGATATATCAGCCAGAGGGACCAAACCACTACTTTTACCTTAATACTTTAAATACATTTTGCTGCTCATATGTAGGACTTTAAATGCAGGATTTTTTTTACTTTCAATGAAATATTTAAACATTGTTGTGTCGGTTCTTTTCCTTCAGGATCTCAGGAGATCAATCTTCAGTAATGTTTTTTCTAAACTAACAGGTCATGACCAGCACCTATAAAATCAACATCCTCATTCAAACTCGCCCTTCCCCGTGTTTCGATCTATTTCAGTGTGTCTGTGCCTCAGATCTGGGATTACACTGTGTGACTGAGCCGCCCAACCAGTCTGTCTACAGCAGAGTGCATCTCTCCCTGTTTAGTTTCTCTGCTCCTCCGTCCGATCACCAGTACAGGAATCACCGGTCTCAATGAGAGCAGACGTCTAGTATCACTTACACATCCTGAGGACGAGTCTGACCAAGAAAATATCACTGTTGCCGGGCATTTGTTTACACAGTCAGTGCCAAACCGGTGGGGCTGCTGTTTTAAGTACATATTTCAAAATGAAAGACTGCGACGGTGTAAGTGACAAAAGCAAGCGTGAACATTTATACACATTGCTATTAAGTGGGCAAAATTAAAATACTGTCTAAAATAGAAGAAGAAAAAACTTTTGCCTTAAATCAACCTTTCAGCACTTTTTCCTGTTATACCAAAGATACTATAAATGAAAAACCATTTGGAAGCAAAAAGGTCACATAAGAGTTGATATTTTGTGAAATATTCTATATTAGTCGAGTCAATAGGGACGTGACAGAATGTTTTTGATTTCAGCAAAACCACATTTTTAAACCTTCAGATTCAATCAAATGGACAAAAATACTCCATCAGCAGTGGATTCATTTTTGTAGTTTGAATACTTACTACAGATAATGAATCAATAATGACAATTTCTTCCACTGTAGTTTCTGATTCATAGCTACTGAACGTGTCTGAGAATCAAATAGTCTTAAGTGTTAAAACAACTACAGCGATGGATGATTGAAAACAGAGTTAGAACCAACTTACCAAGGTCGATATGCTTCCAGTGGTTTACCCCTGATGTTAACAGCTGTGTACGTTGGATAACACTGACAGCAAAACCTGTTCCGAGTCTCTGTGTGTCTGCAGGTATCTCGCTCTGTTCTCTGTTCTCTTTGGTATTAAAGCTCTGACAAAGCAGAGGTGTGTCACATGATGCAGTCCCGCCCAAGCTACCACTCCACCTTAGCGATAAAAATATTTATTCTCCCTCTCTCCTGTGCACCTACATACTGACAAGTCTAAGTATTTCACACATTTGAGGTAATTGTGCAGGGCGACTGTAGCTAAGAAAACTAAGGTCACGACCTTTGCATGAGTTTACAATCTAAACTAATACTCATGCTGGTTGACTGCTTTATTTTTCATGTTTTAATTCAAATGTTCTAAATTCATGCACTCAGTTGCTACAGAAGTTCTACCAGTCGTCAGCGTCCAGTGGCATCTCCGTTGCTGTGCTTTGCTGGGGAGGTGACATCAGGACTTGTGGTGCCAACAAACTGGTGAGGAAAGTCAGTCCTGTGGTGGGGACTGGACTGAACGTTGTGGAGACAGAGAAGAGGACAAGAGGGAAGCTGGAAGGTTGCATGTACATCCTCTCTCAGGAGCATGTTCAACCACAGACATTATGCTTCAAAGCTTGTGGAGGGATGTTTTCATGTCCTCAGACTCTACAACCATACACAACTCCTGAATACACAATGACTGCACATATATGTGTAGTGAACCACACAGGTAATGCACGTGTCCGTACAAAAAGAAGTTCATTTTTGTGTCGTTTTTGTGTTTTCTCTCTTTTCTTCATTCTATTTTTTTATTCTTATTATCTTACTTGTCCTACATTTGTATATATATATGTGTGTATATATTTATTCCTGTTTGTTTTATTTATGTTTCTTGTCTTGATTTCTTTTTTCTACTTAATTTCTTAGGTCAATTTTACACTGCCTGCTCTTCGTGCCTTTTTAATTGCCTCCTGTGGACAAATATAGTTCTATCTATCTATCTATCTATCTATCTATCTATCTATCTATCTATCTATCTATCTATCTATCACACATGTTGTGATCTGGTGCTACATAAATAAAATTAAATTGAAAGTATATTCAGTATGCTATGGAATTGATACTGAACATGTGTACAAACAGGATTGTAGCACAGATCAGTTTTTTTTGTTTTTATTATTTATATGCGTAGATGCTCTTTGGATCTCATGTGTAGGTATTTATGGAAATGTTTTTCTTTTATGCTCATACATTTGCTGCAGTGTCAATTAGAATTTTCACTTCAGTGGAACAATGAAGGTGCATCTGATCCCATCTTATGTTATATTTGATTTAAATCGGTTCATTTAAAGACTATTAGCAGAAGTGGTGCGAAATGAAAAGCTTCTTTCTTCTTTCTGTGTGAGATCGCTGCAGGACATTAGTAACTTTAGAGTTAGAAAACAAGCTAAACGTCTCATACAGTGAACACACGTATGGTCGGTGGGGAGAGATGGGAAAGTGGGGTTTCACATTTCATAACAGAGCTGGATGGGCAGCAGACAGACCTCCCTTTTATTCTCCAATCGGGGAGACGTTGGGCGGAGACGAGTCAGGTGAAGCAGCGGGCGACTTCACCGCTTGACTTTGGCTTGAGGACATTCGGAGAACTTTTCCAAGAGTCTCTACTGTTTGGTACCGCGAGGTATTTATCTTTTACTCATAAATGCATGCTGCTGTTTCCAAACGCGTAAATGATGTTGTAGTCTGTGAGTTGTTTAGTGACAGGACAGCAGACTGGGTTTTATTTACCTCCAGAGCAGGCATACGTGGCACACACTGCTCACGAGTCACTGTTTGTATGCGTGTGTGTGTGTGTGTGTGTCTGTGTGTGTGTGTGTCTGTGTGTGTGTGTGTGTGTGTGACCAGAAGAATGTCAGTGCCAGGTCAGTGTGACTGGACGCACTTTTTCTATATCTGTACATTATCTAAACACTGATGCTGTTACAGTCACTGAAGGGCAGAGTGACACTATTGCATCAGCCTGGAGTTTTTAGTTTGTTTGTTTTTTTGTTTGTTTGTTTTTATAAAATAAACTCTGAAAACCGAGTTTTAGTTGTAAAATGGAGAAAAGCAGCAATTTGCCAAACATGGAAATCTACCAGTTAAACGTTTCTTCATTAGTTTCAGCGAACCTACCATTTAATGTCTTATTTTTGCTGTGGCTAAACCAACAAAACATTTCTCGGATCCCAGTTTCACTTTTGAAGTCTACCTGTATCTACCTGGCATCACACAGTCACACGTGTCGGAAAACTAAATCTGAAAGACGTGTTCGCTTTATGCTGCGTTCAGGCTCAGTCATGTGCATGTGAGAACCTTCGGGACTCAACCGTTCGGCTCATTCACTTACAGAAAAAGTCACAAAATCTGGGGGAAAAAAAGCCCCTCTGAAGGCCTTTCATGATGACATTTAAGCAGCAAAGTTATTAGGTTTATTTTCAGGAGTACTTTAAATGAGTCCACTTGTACTTTCCTTGATCTTTATTTGCGTCCATTCTGTTATTTTTAATGCATATTCCATTCATTACACTTCATATACACTTATTATCCTTTTCTCTATAGATTTGCTGGTTCTTGCACATCACCCCAGTCCTGGCATCTCACTACTAGCTCCTTATGTGTTTTAAGATTAATTTCAAGATTTTTCTGATTACTTTAAAAAGCCCATCTACGCTGTAAATCATTTCAAATTCATTCAGCAAAGAAAGTTCCCCTGCTCATGAATTAATTCAAAGTCATCTTATGAGTTGTGAAAGTGTCACGCTAGCTGGGATAAACTAAATACTTACTTGATCAAAACAAGTTGAACAAACTCAAGATAAAGACTTGAATCAGCTGGTCACATGGACAGGGGAGTTTCTTCTTCATTTAGCACTGACAACTTACAGCCACAACTGTTGAAGCCACTTTTGACCAGAGTCGGGACAAAAACAATCTGTGACGCTGCATCTGGTTACAGTGATCATCGATCATGAGTCGAACTAAATTCAGCTCTAACCTTTGTCATGGTTGGTATTGTTTTAATTATTATGACAAGAAACAGCTGTAACTTAATTTCCAAAAAAATACATTTTAAATTCAATTATTAGGAAATCTGCAAAACTCGGATGTTTACAAAAAATAAACTAGAAAATGTGAGTTAATTTGACCAAATTATTTTATGATTTCTATAGTGAAGACACACAGCAGAAGGTTTTGAGATAAAGAAAGCACCAGAGTCAAACTCCTTGTGTTTGCACACTTAGTCAATAAAGTTGATTCTGAATCTAAATGGCCTTTAACTTTGGATCAAGCTGCCATGAGGAGATAAGACTTGCAGAATCTGTGATTTCTTCAGAAATCACATCTTTAAAAACCTATTTTTATAGACTTGCTTTCATGTGATATTGTTATTGCCAATAAAAGTTTGTTTTATTTTTAATAATTGTATTCATATTTATTAGTATTGACATTCACTTTTTGCCTTCCTTAGTTTGGCCTCACTGCCTAGCTTCCTGTCCTCTGAGCATGCTTCATTTACTTTCTCTGGCAAAGCACTTTGTAAACCCCTGTTTATTAAAGCTCTACACAAATAAAGTTATATTGTCTGTGCCTTCAGGATGCAGCTCTCTTAGTGATCAGATTTCGTGCAGCCCGTGAACGCACCATGTAGTGGGTGTGGCGCTGGTGTTGCATCACACGGAAGAAAGAAACAATCCCACGCACGACGGCATCACCGCTTAAGCGCGAGAATACGGTGGCGGAGACAACACATGTGTTTGTTTTTATTTACTTTTAGAGTTTATTAACGTTTAATTAGCGCCCGTGATGCTAAATTTAATGTGAACGACAGAAACAGGAGATTAGCTGCGCTCGCGACATGATTCACAGCAGAGCAACTGTTGAAGTGGGCGCCGCACGTGCTCGTTATCAGTGAGCGAAGGATATCAGATTAGCTCCGGTGTGGTCGTCGTGTTGTTTCTTCTACCTCCACGACGTTAACGACGTTTACCGGCAGACAGGTGAGTTTGTTTTGTCCAAAGCGTTTGTTTTCTGTGAGTCCTGACAAAGACAAGTAGCCGAGGATGCTCTTTGACGTGTTGTAGCGTCCAGTGCTTTGTGTTACTGCACGTACAAAGTCGTTATAACGGACGTTGTTCGGTTTAAGTGAAGATATAGCTATAATGTTAAGTATATATATATTAAAAGAATTGCTATCTGGACCCCTGTTCTAGTCAGGGATTATTTCAAACCTGCGTTTCAAAGCTCTCAGTGTGAATCACCACCTGGTGGGACAGCAGGGATGCTAGCTCCTCGGTGTAACTCAGCTGAAGCTAACGCAGCATAGTCACTCAGGTAAATAGTGAGATCAAATATTAGAAAAAAAAACCTTCTTTTATAATATATTTCAATCTTAACTACTGCCTCCAAAGCCATATATTAGGATTAACACATCTCACATCTCAAAATCAATTTCAAATCAAATTTAGCATGAAAATATTGGTAAAGATGCTGTTTATTGCAAGCTTCTAAACAGGTGTACTCAATAAAATAAATAAAAGATAAAATCAGTCACTGGTTTCTGGAGTCTGAGTAGTAATGCACCAATTATGTGCAATATCATATAATACCATATTTTATTTTATTATTATTTTATCTTTTTTTAAATTTTTGATCATGGTATCCATTATATGTATCTATAGTGTACATAGTGTGTGTGTGTGTGTGTGTGGCTCTGTTGTATTGCATTTCTCTGCTCTTCCTTTTTTATAGTTTGTTTGTTCTATTTTTTTCCTTCCTGTCACCTTTTTGTGCTCTTTCCTGTATCTATACAGCTGCAACAAGTGAGTTTCACCATTGGTGGTGAAAATTAAAGTGCAATCTGATCTTATAAATCTGTGGATTACAAGTAAATGCCACAGCTGACAAGAGCTGCAGTGATTTATCAATTAGTTGTCAACTATTCTGTAAATCGGTTTTGGAAATTTTAAGAAAAAACCTAAACTCTTGGACTTTTGCTGAAAAAAATGTGAATATTTTCTGGTTTCTTTGCTCCGCAACAATTGTGAAGTGAATATTTTTCATTTATCTACAAAACAAGACATTTAAGGACGTCATCTCGGGTTCTGGGAAACACTAGTTGACATTTTTCACAATATTCATCTTCCAACCCAACCAACTAATAGATTAATTGAGGAAAATACTCAACAAGTTAATTGACAATGACAAAAATCAGTTTTATCCCTAATTATACATCTAAAAATAATCGCAGGATGTCTGGATACGTAATCAGCCACATTCTTTTTTCATTGTACTTCATGTTCTTCTTTTGTTTTTCTGTTGTCTCCTTTGGTCTCAGATGGAGAAGCAGCCTTTGCCAACCGATGATGAGAAAACGGGCACAGCAGAGTCAGAGGTCGATGGCTACGCTGGTGAGGAGAGCCAGCAGGGCTCGTCGTCCACGCGAGCAGGATGGAACAGTAAAATAGAGTATTTCTTGGCTCAGGTGGGATTCAGCGTCGGGCTCGGCAATGTCTGGAGATTTCCATATTTGTGCCACCAGAATGGAGGAGGTGAGTTTCTGTAACTTTAACTTCTGTGTTATTATTTATATATAGTATATATTCTGTACAGTATTTACTAGAATGGGAAAGTAGGTGGTTGACGTAGTTACCGCAGTACAGGCACGTGATAAAAGAGACGCTAATATTATTGTGCTTAATTGTGGGTGTAAATGCATTAACTGGCAACTGTTAAAACTACTCATGAAACAATTGTGTTTGTGTGTTTGCATTGTTAGATTGAAAACTGGGGTAAAAAGAAGGTAAAATCCTGCTGGGGCGTGAATAAAAGAAAGTGTCTCGTTGTCAAATGTGGTGCTCTTTTGCTGACGGAGCTTTGTTTACCTCTTCTCAGGAGCCTTTCTCCTGCTGTATGTGTTGCTGATGCTGATTGTGGGCATTCCCTTGTTCTTCCTGGAGCTGGCAGCGGGTCAAGCCATCCGACAGGGCAGCATCGGAGTGTGGAGGTACATCTCCCCCAGGCTTGCAGGCATCGGCTACTCCAGCTGCGTGGTAAGTTAACAACTGCTAAATGATTAACCCTCCTTCTAATTAAACTAGCATTCTTCCCAAGTGTCATTTTGTGTAGTCCACCTAAACTTCAGTGTGCGGTGTAGTTGTGTATAGAAAAACACATGTGCTGCCCGTGTAGGACTATAAATAAACTGTGTTCAGACAGAGAGCAATGATATGATGACATGTACTGGTTTTATTCCCAAAAATGAGCGAACTGCCAAGATGCAGGCCATAACTTTCCTTTAAAGCTACTGTTTGTTAAAAATGTGGTGTCTGTCTTCTTGTCCCTTAAATATCAGAAAACAGCTGTAATTGTAGAGAAAAGCACTTGCTCTGTTGTTCTATTTATGGATTTCTCTCTATTCATTTGTTTACATATTTTATTCTATTCAATCCATTGTTTAATACTTTGTTGTTTTTCATTGTGTTATTATTTTGCTTTTGTGAATTTTGGCTTATGTTTTGGCTTTTTATCTATCCTTATCGCTTTCTTTTTTTTTTTTTTTTTTTTAATTATTGTTGTATCTTACTTTTATAACTTTGCCAGGTCATGCCTCTGGTGTTTCCTTATTGCATGTGTTTGTTTATGATGGTGTCTCGTCAGTTCCTCAGTCCCTGTTTTATTGAGTTCTTTCTTTCTAACATGGTGTTGGTGGGGGTAGGGGGCATTGTTTGCATTGTTTAATTGCCTTTTTATTTCTGTCATCTGTAAAGCCCTTCATGTCACATTTGTGTGAAAAAGTGTTTCATAAATCAAGTCGGATTGATTTATTAAAGTAGTAGCAAGGGTTTCCTTTACAGCATGATGTAATTTTTAAATCAACGTGATAATCATCTTCTTAAATGTTCTCAGGTTTGTTTCTTTGTGGCCCTCTACTACAATGTGATCCTTGCATGGAGTCTTTTTTATCTTGGGAACTCGTTCCAGTACCCTTTACCTTGGGAAACGTGTCCAGAACACAGGAATGTAACAGGTAAACACACAGAGTTAAGGTTCGGAGCTCACACGGTGTGGGACGTCATCCAATTTTACATTTATTTAACCATGTGTCACATGCACGACGAGTAATTGATATTGTTTTTCTTTCCATGCCAGTAAAAGAATGTGAAAAGAGTTCTCCCACATCGTATTTCTGGTACCGTAAAGCTTTGGACATCACAGACTCAATCGATGAGACGGGCTCTTTTAATGTTTACATCGTCTGCTGTCTGCTGGCAGCTTGGACTGTTGTGTGCCTGGGAATGTTCAAGGGCATCAAGTCCTCTGTCAAGGTACGTGTGGAATCTGTTGTGACTTCTGACTTTCAAAATGTTTTACTGTTATGGAAGCTGTGCCATTTGAGAAGGTTTAAACTTGTATTTAAGTCATGCTGGAGAGAGTTAGTGTGATTGTATATTGAACATGTTGGTTATTGAACCACATACTCAATCTTTAAATTTACAAGTGCCTTGGCAGTACGTCCTTAAATGTCATCGTGTTTTCTTTGGAATTAGCTCAGTGCAGGACTGAACATTAAACAACAGAAATGTGAAGAGAAGTTTGTCTTCCTGAAAATCACTGACTTACTGACAAAATTGCATCCTGTTCTCTTCGTGTGGACGTTCTGAGCTGGGTTAAATCCCTGTCATGTGTCGGGCTTAGATTTCAGGGTTAGTGCGGGTGAGAGAATCTGTGGAATGTGGGCTTATGTGTTAACCTGCTTTCAAACTAAGACCACATTACGTGTTTTACATTTTTATAAATGTACATTTTTTTAATACTGTGGTGTGTTTTTCCCAACATATGAGCCAGTCACGTCTCAGTAGTGCTATGCCTTATGATATACAGAAAATAATGTGGAGCAAAGCTTTTCATCATCTATGTATTCAGATTTACAAGCCCAAGTAAACATGTCATGAGTGGAAGTTGTGTTTTTTTTTTGTGCTGATGCTAATATCAGAGAGACGGCTTAAACCCACGCAAGCTGATAACAGACTTAAGCACATGCCGTATTGATTACAATGGCCATATGTTCGGTTTGTAACAAGCAACAGGCACATTACAAGAAACAATGAGGGGTTAACGGTGAAGATTGTGGCTGTAGCTTTCCTTGTATTACTGTCTGTTAAGGTTTCTGTTTGTTAATGTGTCGTTCACACTTATGACTTGAATACAAGTATGCAGCCGGAACTGTAGAGAAGAACAACTGAAAGTGCAAGCATATTCACACTTCCTCGTTCACCTGTTTTGACACGTTAAATGGTGTTTGTACAGTCGCCCAAGCATAGTATGTTTTTTATGAACCTGATAGTCTTGTTCTCAAACTTTAGTCCTCTCTGTGGGGAAAATGTGTTGCTATAGCAGCATAATTGGTAGAATTCATCAGAGACCTAACTAAAAGGTGCTTCACATAAGCATGCAAGAATATAAACAAGCAATTTGGGGAGAGGAGTTTATTAGAGTGCTAACAAGAAAAATGGACATTTGTAGAAATGAGCTCATTTGCTCCTGTAAATTATTTGAAATAAAAATAGGGAGCCACTTGCGAAGAATTGTTCCATTTAACCCAGGGGTCTCGAACTCCGGTCCTCGAGGGCCGCAATCCTGCAAGTTTTAGATGTTTCTTTCTTCCAACACACCTGATTCAAATGATCGGCTCATCATCAAGCTCTGCAGAAGCCTGATAACGATCCTGATCATTTGAATAAGGTGTGTTGGAAGAGGGAGACATCTAAAACATGCAGGATTGCGGCCCTCGAGGACCGGAGTTCGAGACCCCTGATTTAACCAAAAGTGCCTGTGCTGATAGGTAATCGTTGCTTCTCATTTCCCAGGTGATGTACTTCTCCTCCATCTTCCCCTACGTGGTGCTCTTCTGCTTCCTCGTCCGTGGACTAATGCTGGATGGGGCCTTAGAGGGAATATCCCACATGTTCTACCCCAAGGTATCCGCTGATAAAATGTTTAGTTTAATATACAGAAAGGGGATATCAATATTTTTCTGACCCACCTGTTTTTATCGTTGTGCTGTCACAGCTGGCATTCTGGGCAGATGTGCAGGTGTGGCGGCAGGCAGCTACGCAGGTTTTCTTTGCCTTGGGCCTTGGTTTTGGGTCCATTATCGCCTACTCCTCCTACAATCCCAAGAACAACAACTGCCATCGTGATGCCTTCACTGTCTCCTTCATTAACTTCCTCACATCTGTGTTGGCCACTTTGGTGGTGTTTGCTGTGCTCGGCTTCCGCGCCAAAGAAAAGGTCTTAACATGTATAGAAAGGTATGTTGGGCAGAGTAGTGCAATCTATGCTTGATTTCACTGGCATTTTATATCATGTGTACAACATGTGGGCAAATTTCTACATTATTGAATATATGATTTTCCATTCTTTTGGCTTTTTTTGTTGTTTTTTTTTTTTAGCAACTTGAAGGAGCTTTCAGAACAGTTCCACAGCGGTTATGTGGACGGAAGCCTGATGCCAGAATTCAACTACTCTGATCCCAGGTCTGTTGCTCTGGAAGGCTACAGGTCCTGGTTTAAACAGTATGGAAGTAAAGTCCCTGGCAATTTAACAGACTGTGACCTGGAAAAAGAGATGCAGGCGGTAAAGAATGATTTTCTTGGATTAATTAGAGGATTATTTTATACTTGGTTGAAGTACATGCAAATTAAAGCAGGCTCTTCTGTTTGTTTTCAGGGCGTCGAGGGCACAGGGCTAGCTTTTATTGCCTTCACAGAGGCCATGTCACTCCTGCCTGGCAGCCCCTTCTGGTCCGCACTCTTCTTCCTCATGCTGCTCAACTTGGGACTCAGCACCATGTTCGGCACTATGGAGGGCATCCTCGCCCCCCTCACTGATCGCTTCAAAACTCTGGCAAACAACAAGACCAAATTCACAAGTAAGCACCTGTTTTCCCTCTACTGTTGTTTTTCTCATTAACCCTCTTAATCCCACTACCCACCAGCAGGTTAAGGGCTCATGTTACCTTTAAAAAGCCATTCCATCAGGAAAATTGACCAAATCTACCCATAATATAATGATATTTAATTAAATTCACATTATTTTACATGTCTCAATAATTTGCCAAGCATAAACAGTTTGCTCTAAGCAGATTCTTAAAGAAATGAATTAAAAAATATGCTCCTTAGCACAACTATGAAGGCAGGCCTTCGTGACATCACTGCGACCAACAGTCCCACTTCATGCATTAACATCACATTAGTGATTCAACATAGTGATCTAGCTGAGTGACCAAGAAGACAGCATATCTGTCTAAACTGTGAAATCTTGATTCTGCAGTTCAGGTATTAGTTCAGTACAGCCAAACTCTAAACGCTGTCCTCAACTAGATGTCTGTTTTATGTCACTCAATAAGTGCTTTTGGAAAGTGCCGTCTTATCTTACTATCTGTTTGCAGGTGTTTCTTCTTTTATGTTGCACAGTAAGTTACAGCCAGTGTCTCACCACATGTCTTCGAGCTAAAGCTAAGCAAGATTTTCTGCACGCCCAACAGCCCCTTCCCAGATGCTTAAAGCAAACAGGGATACATTATTATTATTATTATTATTTTTTTTTTAAATGCATGATTTTCCCTTCATTATTGGTGTCACATTTTCAGCAGGAAGACTTATGGACAAAGTCATAAGATATTACCATACAGTCTGTGTCTCATTTGTATAAAGATATGAAATTGACAACACAGGTGTATGATTGTGTATGCTCTCTTTAAAGAAGTTGTTTTTAATCTTCCATGTCTGTTCTGCTGTTGTCACAGTTTTCAGCTGCATCGTTGGCTTTGTGATTGGCCTGCTCTTCACTCAGCGCTGTGGGAACTACTTTGTGACGATGTTCGACGACTACTCCGCCACTCTGCCCCTCATCATTGTCGTGGTTTTTGAGACCTTCAGTGTATCTTGGCTATATGGCGCTGATAGGTGAGGTTTCTATTCCGACTGTGTGCACCTGAAATTCAGTGTAAATTTAACTCATCAGCCTCCTCACATACAAGTCATAAGCATTGCATTTCAGAAAGATGAATCTTCTTTTTGTTTTTTTCCCCTAAATTTTCCTAAGATTCCTTGATGATATTGAGGCAATGCTGGGATGGCGTCCCTCTGTCATTTACAAGTACCTGTGGAAATACATCTGCCTACTTGCCATGGTGGGGCTGCTGTTAGCCACCACTATCCGCATGTTTATTAAACGCCCCACCTACAAGGCATGGAACCAGGAGACGGTATGGAGGATTTTATTGACGTGGAAAAAAAATATGCACACACACTTAAAACAAATATTTGAAATGCGTTTACGTTATTGTGTGTAGTTTAAGTTCAGTGGAGTCTGAACATAATATTCTTTGCCATCTAAATCATCATCAGCTTCAGGCGGTTCAGCCACAAGACATGCTGCACCTTGAGAAAGTTTTTTTTTCTGCACATCAAAAACTACAAAGTACAACAAGCTGCCTGTTGCTCTCTCTGGACCCACAGTCCCGATTCAAAGTTACAAAAGGAGTCCACTTGAAAACAGATTTCTACAAAGTAATTTCAATTAATTGTAAAATAGAACACTTAAAATAAGTGATTGCATAAGTGTTCATTCCCTTCAAGTCAGTATTGAGTACAAGGGGACAGCTTTTAAGTGGATTAAATACCTTTTATAGGCGCTGTACTTATGTATTCAGAAGAAACAACACGATGAAGAATGTGTAATGCTCTACTGGTTGTTTGGGTTCTCCACTGACTATTTGGATTTACTTTTTCAGGCTTCTGAAGAGGATCTGGAATATCCTGGTTGGGCTCTGGCTGTTCTGGCTTCATTGATCATATTTGCCATGATGCCCGTCCCGGTTGCCTTGATCCACGCTCTTCTGCAGGACAGGAGAAAACCGACATCCAGAGACACAGAGATTGGTCAGTACAGCATTGTTAGCACTGTCGACACCCCCTTGACCGACATGTCAGAACTGGACCTAAAGAACGGTGTTGCTGCTTCTGTTTCCTAAACTTTGGACTGACATCATGGAGAGGACCTAAAGTATGCACAAAACATGTAAATGGGCCATTTTTAAGGACCATTCTGTTGTCTCACAGCTTTTAGTGCACAGGCAACAACATTTCAATATTTAAAACCGTTTTTCTTTTTTTTTCGGTTCAGTCCAAGCATATCCAGAGGGTATGGTTTTCTCACAATGTTCCAGCAAGTAAAACTTTAAAAATATTTAATATGGATAATAATGAACAAATAATTTATTTCTTTGTGATACTTACAAGGTGGAATTACAACATTTTTTTAACCCCTGTTGATTTTATAGAGTTGTCTAAATGAGCAAAAACAATGTTTCTTCGTTTTCAGTAGAAGCCATAGACGACATGTCATGGTCCTGCTGTTTGGCTGTTTGGATCAACATTTTATCTTAAATATCCTACATCTGTATTGGTCTTTTTCACTTAGGTAAAAACACACAATTGCATCAATATGTACTTAATTTCAATGATCCCCACCTGCTACTGAAAATCTACCAACCACTGTGCCAGCTTTTCAATCTTTCACTACTCATTTAGGGACAGAGTTGCAGCCAGTTACTGCCAAAACCTCTTCTGCATGAGGTCAGTTTAAAGCTCTTTCATGTTGATTTTTAGTTTTCCTCAAAAACTGGCTGTCACATGAATTTTTTCAGCACAGTAAAAGTTTATAGAGACTGTTACACCAGGAAAGAGTCAGTTGCAGAGAGAGTGTAGTGTGGTCAAATGAAACAAATGAATTTGCTAAATTCAAGCCTTTGCCAAAAGGGTTCAAGCTTTGCTGATTTAGCCTTTCTGCGACAACATTCCTGCACTGATGCACTATCAGTCAAATTTTCCATCATAGCTGTTTGCTTTGCCACACCTGAAAATGGGAGCAACTATGGAGACAGAAGCCATGTTTCCAAATCATATTTTTCTGCGTCTTTTTAAGTATTGCATTAGAAGAAGTTACCGTAAACCACTAAATTTGTAAAAATTTTTCCATTTTTGCTAAAGAGTTTTTATGTGGTTTCGACTTTTGAAAACGAGATAACAGGCCTAGTGAGAGATGGAAACACTGGTCAGCTGATTCCACTTCTTCCGTAGTCTTCAACAGAATGAAACTTGACCAATACCAGCTGACATTAAAGAACATTTCCAACTTGCCCAATTGAAAACAGTTTCCGAGGACTTCTCTACAGTTTTCTCTTGTAGATGGCCAAAGATTTGTTTGTTTCTGCTCCTTCCTCTGCGTTTTTTTTTTTTTTTTCTAAGCAGTTGACCAACAATTGTTTTATTTATTACAGCCATATACTACCACCTTCCAAAAATGCTACACATCCTAATTTATTTGATCCAAAGCGTTTGGAAACAAGTCATTCTCTGTTTTTATTTTTTGTAACGTTTCAAAATATTGCTCAAGATTCAAGATACTTTTATTGTCATTATACACGCGTGTACAACAAAATTAAGGTGCACAGTCAGGACACGGACTCAACCATCACTCACATCAGTACCAAATGTACCCAGGCCAATGCAGTAGGACAGTCAAATGTTCAAATATTGCACTTCCACTGTCAGTGTTTTTCATTGTTCAGTGTGATTATGGCTGTGGGGTAAAAACTGTTCCAGAGTCGTGTGGTGCGGGTTTTGATGGATCTGTATCTTCTGCCAGATGGGCAGGGTGGGAAGGGGTCGTGTGACTTCTGCAGGCAGCGAGTGGTGAAGATGTTGTCCAGAGCTGGTAGTTGGGAGTTGGTGATCTTCTGTGCAGTTTTTATAATCCGCTGCAGAGTGATTTGTCTGCTGCAGAGCAACTCCCGTACCATGTCAGGATGCCATGAGTCACAATACTCTATGGTGCAGTGGTAGTCGGCCACAAGCAGGTGTTGGGACAGGCTGATCTTCCTGAGTGTTCTCAGGAAGTATAACTGCTGCTGTGCCTTTTTTTTACCAGCATGTTGGTGTTGACAGTCCATTTTAGATCTTCTGTGATGTGGGTGCCCAAGAATTTGAAACTTCTCACCCTCTCCACCTCCTCGCCATTGATGAACAGTGGTGTGTGTGCGTCTTTCTTTTTCTGGAAGTCTAGTATCAGTTCTTTGGTGTTTTTTGATGATTTGATGATAGTGTTGGTGTTATGTGCTGGGGTACAGTCATGTGTGTACAGGGGTTAGAGGAAGGGGCTGAGCACATAGCCTTGTGGGGCACTTGTGCTCAGTGTCAGGGTGGAGGAGTGGTGCGTGCCCATCCTGACTGACTGAGGCCTGTTGGTCAAGAAGTCCATCATCCACAGACAGATGTGGAGTTGGGTGTTCCAGGTGGTGCAGTACGGTGTGGAGCGCAGTGCAGATGGTGTCATCAGTAGACCTGTTGCTCCTATAGGCATACTGGTGAGGATCCAGAGTGTGTGGAAGGCAAGCCTTGATGTGTTTGAGCACCAGTCTCTCCAGGCACTTCATGACTACAGGCGTCAGTGCCACAGGCCTGTGATCATTAAGCTCAGTCACTGCAGTTTGCTTGGGAACTGGCAGGATGGTGGATGTTTTCAGGCAGATGAGGACGGAGCACTGCAAAAGAGCTAAGTTGAAGATGTCTGTAAATACCTCAGCTAGCTCTGCAGCCCAGTCTTTGAGAACGTGTCCTGGTACCCTGTCTGGACCGGCTGCCTTCTGGATGCTGATGCTCTGGAGAGCGTGTCTCACCTCCGCAGTTTGCAAGCTGAGCGGCTGACTGTCAGTGTCTGGGGCTGGAGGGTTTGTTGCTCAAACCGACTGAAGAAGGAATTAAGCTGCTCAGCCAGAGAGTTGCTGCTGCTGCTGCTGGTTGGGCTGCTGTTATGGCTTCGTTTGGTGATACGCCTCAGACCTTGCCAGGCACGGTGGGGGTCGGAGCTTTCAAAGAGATGTTCAGTTCTCTGCCTGTGTCTGGCTTTCGCATCCCTGACGCCCCTCTTCAGATTTGTTGTGGCCTCGCTGTACTGTTGTGGGTCCCCTGAGCAGAAGGTAGCGTTGCGGGCCTTTAGAAGAAGGCGCACATCACTGGTCATCGAGGGCACGCTAAAATATTACATTAAATTTGCTCGACAGTTACTTGGAACTACAGCTAGAGACGGAGTACGCCACACTATGCTACATATCAGGACAGGACAACAGCGACTAGGAGCAAAAACCCTGGATTTGTTGACTGTGTTTATGTAATTACCCTCACTGCCAGAAGGGGGAGACAAAAGTTCCACACTTAAGGTTTAAGTGCAACTTCAAGGTGTCGTATTAAAGGTCCAGTGTGCAGGATTTATGATGCAACCAGCCCACTCACCCTCAGTTCCAAGAGTCAGGGAGAACCTACAGCCTTTGCCCCTTCAATGTAAAACATTTCAGGTAATTTATACACTTTTGTGAATGTAAATATGAACCGAATTTTCAAATCAAATTTTATTTGTGTAGCACTTTTCATGCATTACAGCAACGCAAAGTGCATTACAGCATTTAAAAACTTGTTCCATTTCTGCTGACTGATTCCCCTAAATCCTCCACACTGGACCTTAATGCAGCTCCCGACACAAACGCTGTCTAACCATGTTTACCTTGAAACACAAGTGAGTCCAGAGCTGCTGTTTTCTATGTATTCATACAGTAAGCAGGTGTAGCTGCACAGTTTACACAAGACATGCATGTTGACATTCTGCATTCAGACCAACAGCTGATGAATAACGTCTCGAGTGTTTGTGGAGATAAAAATCAATCAGCACTTCAGTGTTACAGCGCACACTAGGGCTGGAGCCGACTAGCCGACTATCGGTTCGCTGTGCTAGAGCCTGTGGAGAACAGAAATTACCATTCGGACCAGCCTTAGCGCACACATGCACAAGGACTCTGAACAGTTTTTTTTCTAGTGACAGCATGGTGGAAACAATAAGGTAAACTCTGTTTGTAATGTAAATGTGTATATAATGTAAAAACTGTAAGAACAAAGTAATTGACCATGTGTGGGATGTCTGTCCTGCTTTGTTTAGTTTTTTTTAGTAAATTGAAAAGTTGCATGAAGCATTATTTGACTGTATGTTTTTGTGAAGCTCATGTGGAAAGTAAAGTAGTTCTGTGTGTGTTGAAACATGCTACACCAAGCCACACAAAGCACTTCACATGTCAGTGTAGTGTATGATTGTAAAATAGTTTCTAGACTTGATTTCAGGTGACAAACATCTCGTAGTTTGTTTTCTGTACTTTTTCTGTTTCTTTCAGCGGGTTACTATCAAACTGACTTGACATCATGAACTTGAATGCTGTTGAATTCTGGGTGCCTTTAACTTTAAAAGGGCTGAATGAACAAAACGTTAAAAGAATTCCAGCATGTGTATAGTTTTTACGAACATTTCTTTTGGCAGATCAATAGTGTGTTGAATATAAATATGTGTAATATAAATTTTTAAGGAAGTGTAATAAGCCACTGCTCTGTCAAGTGTTTCTATTCTTTTAATAAAAACCTTTTAGCACTCTATTCTGTGCTCTGACTTCTGTGGTTTTTTTGTACACACTAAAGTTCTTTGCTTTAAAAATCCTTTTTTAAGAAATGAAGTGTTAGAATCATTAGGTAGAAGTGAAGATATTTCATTTTCACAACAATGTTTCCTTTATCTTGGTGACCATGAACCATCAATAACATTTCCTTTGCAGTTCCAGGTTTCTCTGTTGCAGCGCTTGGTGGCTCTATCGTTTACTTAAAGCTGCAGAGTCGCTGGCAGGAGTGAAGAGCGTTCCTGCAATCAAGTTCTCCACAAAAACACTCCTCCATCACCTGCTGTGTGCTGCGCTGTTATCTGCCTGGGAAAGCTGAAGCACATCGAGACCTGTGACGAGGTAAATATCTGAACAGCTGTAACAAAGACAACATGGAAGACAACTGGTAGGGCTCAGGTGGTAGAGCGGGTTGTCCTCCAATTGCAAGTTGGCACTTCGATCCCCGGCCCCTCCACAGCTGAAGTGTCCTTGGGCAAGACACTGAACCCGAAGTTGCTCCCAGTGGCAGCTCTGTCGCCATTAGTGTGTGAATGTGTGTGAAGGAGAAACACATTGTAAACCGCTTTGGATAAAAGCGCTGTTTAAGTGCACACCATGTAAACACAATGTAGACATTTGTTGCTTCACGACCTGTGCAGTCACAGATCTGTAAACGTTTCCTTCCCATCCCCGACGGACTGAAGGCAGATTGTGTTATTGTGGCGGCTCATGTTTGCAGAACAAGTGCAGGTGGCACGAAACATGAACCTGGAGGCTAGCAGGATGTGTGCTGAGGCGGCTGACCTGTTGTAGCGTTTACAACACTGTTCTCATTGTCTGATACGGTGAACAGCCTGTGCACTTCTTTGTTTTTCTTTCCTATCTAGAAGTCCTTGAACAGTTTCCCTGCAGGGCTGTGCAGACTACGGTAATGAAACGCACACCACCAGTACTGCTGAGAAGTGATTCAAACCAAATATCAGACGGTTTAAGTTGCCTAAGCAGTGTATTTCTGTGCTGCCAGAAACTCTACTAACATAGACGAGTAATCAATACCCTGAAAAATAATTCATTTGCATTATATATGTTGTAATTCAAGTCTTTTGGGAAGGCTTGTCTGAATCATTTTTAGTAGATGGGAGACGCACGTCCCAATAATTTTACATTTTCACAGTTCCATTCATTATCCAGGTAATCCTGCTGGATAATGTGTTTTTTGCATATTTGGACTTCATATCAAACAGATTTAGCTTTAAACACTTCCTTCAGGCCGACAGACAGATTACGGCAGTTCGTCTGTGTGTCAGCAGGGAGCTCTGTTGCACTCATGTTACACTAATGACCTCAGTAACAAGATTAACGCTCTAATTTAGTTTCACATTTCGTTATTATGTGGCTCTTTTTAAAATAAATTTAATAAGACCTGAATAGAAATCCAGATTTGCCATCATCATCTCCACTTTTTTTTTAATTTATTTTTTTATTCTGTTCAATGTACAAATTCAAGGTCAGGACTTGAAGAGGTTGTTAAAGTGGAGAACTTTCTATCGCACTCGATTAGAGAAATCTTTTCCCAGCTAAACATAGCACCTGTAAACCATCTTTCCACATGTGTATGCTTGTGTGGAGAACTGCTCCCAGGTGGAAATGTTAGGCGTCCGGGGAGTTTGGTCGTCTTGGATGCGGTTTCAGTTCAGTCAGCCAGAGAGGCAGAGAGGACAGGGCCAACACCCGACAGACAGCACAACGACATCCTCGCTTCGACCTCAGGTAAACACAAATGTCTGCAAAATTTGCTTTGTGTAGCAGTGAGGGTTTGTGTATGGCAGGGACGTTCTTAAATGGTTTCAGGGGCCTCTTTTTGTTGGAGCAGGACTGGGTGGGATTTGCTACATCCAAGTAGGAAGAACACCTGAGGTCACAAAGGGGCTTATGGTGAGCGCAGCAAGGTAACGCACAAGCAGGAGAAAACAGCAAATGGTTATTTTCACAGTAGGTAAAGTAGGGATAGACCGATTATCTGCATCTTTATTTACTGATTATTGATAAATTGATTACGCTTATTCACCTCTGATGCCTCTCCCTGTCTGTCGTCACTCTCTGGTCTCTGAAATGTTTCTCAAGCAGAGACTAAAAAAACTGAAACACAAGCTGGAAATGAGCCTCTCTCACAGTGGCTACGGCTACGCTAACAGCTATGTTAGAAGGCAGCCACAGATGACCCTGAAATAGAATCTGAAAAACAATAATTAGTGACACGACAGAATAGTGAAAGATTAGGAAAATAAAAAAGAACAGCAGGAGACAAACTGTTCAATCTCAAGGGGAGAACGTCCTGAGTTAATCACTCCTGTTTCTATTTTACATATCCAGCTATAGTCAGCCTTATTGATAAAGAATCCTAGTTATGAATGACAGATTTCCTGCAATGCCATGCTGTTAAAACATTACTTGTAATTTATGTTTTGCCGTCTGAACTCCAGCTACAAGAGCTGATCCTGATCAGGCCTTTTAAAAATGTTGTGAAGGGTACAACGGCAGAGTCCATCGGAGTATGTAAAAGCTGTCCTTCCTAGCCAATTAGGATTCCTCCTGTTTGCTTGACGAGTTGTTACTGTATGTTTTATAATGTTTGTGTTTCTAAATGTTTGATGTATTTAACTGTAACTCGGTGCTGCTGCCGTCTTGGCCAGGCCTCCCTTGAAAAAGAGATGTTGCAGTCTCAATAGGACTCACCTGGTTAAATAAAGTTTAATTAAAAAAATATGTATATAAAATATCGGCTATCGATCTAAGGCGATAACCAATGATCAGCATCAGCCCAAAAAAAAAAAAAAAAACCAACAACTAAAAAACCCATATCAGAGTAGCATAAGATATTTTTTTTGTTTTAATTGATTGTATTTTTGCAAGAAGTGTCGTTTTTATTGCAGGTGTAGCAGTCGACCAGGCACATGGCGGGCCTGGCAGCTCTGTGCCTGCTGCTGCTGTTTCCACTGAGCAGCTCCCAGAGCACCCTGCAGTCTGAGCAGCACATCAGCGACCACCAGGCCCCGGCAGCACCTCCTCATCCTCCTCCTCCGCCGCCACCGCCACACATACGGGACCTGCTCCGAAAAGAGGAAACCATTCATCTAAATGCTAAGCGGACGTGTAAGTCTAGTTTTAATGTCAAACACACAGCAGAGGTCAAACGAAGGTGTTTCACAAACACTTATAGGCAGCAGTACACTGTAGAGAAATAACTGAAAAACATTTTTAACTGTTTAAAAAAACAAAAAAAATGTAAATACTGTTGGGTTTTTTTCAGGTTTTCCCTTTTATTGGTAAATAAATGACAACAACTTGTAAAATCACAGAAAAAAAAAAGTATTATTTACATGTTAACCATAAAAAAACCTGAAAATGTCAGTCCAAAATATCATTATTTTACAGATAGTTGCCTTTTATTTTATTTTTTATTTTTTTTAAAGAAAATTATCTACGTTCAGAATTTAAAATGGGAAATAATTTTTTATAGAAAATATAACCGTTACTCTAAAGGTATCAGCAACATATTGACAAATTAAATGTTAAAATGATGATAATAATAATAATGATATTGTTCCTTAACAAATTTAATAGTCATTTTGTGTAAAATTTTAAATAATAAATATTAATAAACATAATTTTACAGTCAAAATCTTAAATTTGACAGATTCATTTCCTTAAACTACCAGATTGTTGATTACAATTCAGTGATAAATGAATTATTACAACAGCCAGAGATGATGATGTTGTTTGTTTTGTTCTAATATATGTGTCCCATTGGGGATTATCATGTGTCTTGTACATGTTGTTAATTCAAAAAGTGAAAAATCAAGTTATTTAAAACAAAAAAAATCAACATTAAACTTTTCTTTTAAACAGAGTGAAACCTGTTTTTATTAAACTGATGGATGTGAATAAACTTACAGAATCAATAATTAGCAACAGTAAAAATGTTGTGTTTGCATTTGCTTTCCAATAAGTGTCCCTAACATTTCAGAAATTGTACTTCGTAAAATAAATGTTTTTGCTGCAGTGATCAGCAATGCATGACAGGATTTCAAATGTTCACAAGTGACAGTATTTAAAATGAGCTTGTGTTCCTTTAGTGTTTACACATATTACTGACGTAAATGAACAATGAGGTCAAAAACCACACGTGCAACTCAAAACCTGACAAATTCAGCACTTTATTGTGTTTTTTCACTTTTATGTATTTTCTGGGAACACACCTCATGATAGTCACTAAAGAACAGCTGCACTTTCAGAATAGTGGAGTTTGTATGTTAAATTTGGTAAATGTAGTTAAATGGGTTTGTGTGAGATCTCCTCTGATGGTGTTCGTGCCTTCACAGATGCTCACGTCGACAAAGATAACGCCAAAGTGGGTCTGTTCATCGCCGCTGCCATGGGGACCTTCGCTCTGATGGCTGCAGTTTACTGTATCTACAACAAGTTCTACACCAAACAGCAGTACCTGCACACCCAGCTTGACGACGACCCAGGTAATTGTTTTTGAGGTACACTTGGGGAAACTCTTAATTTGCGTTATCTGCAGAAAGTCTCAGAAAGATGCACGGGCCTGACTTATGCATGCTCATATTTAAAATGTGTTTTTCATCCTGGAGGACTCATCATGAGCAAAGTAAGTAGTCAACAGCATCATTCCACCTTAAAATTGCAGCGTGCCAAATTATAGTCCGTCTCAAAAACATGGATTCAGACTTCTGGGGGTTTCGTATGTTTCCTCCTCTAACATGTATGAATGATTTTCTCCTATATTTCAACCTGACATTGTGTTGTGTACTATAGTGTTTGAGCAGAGTTGCAGGGGAGCTGGTGTGCCGAGGCTGCAGCGAGTAAAGAGACATCTAAATATGTAACTCTGAGAGGAACTGTAGACTAGAAAGCAACACTACAACACTAAGAAACATCACATAACAGCATTTTTAAGCCTGAAAAATCAACCAAAACTAGTTACAGAATTAGACTGACATCTCCTCAGGAACAGCCAAAGAAAGAGTCTCTCAGTCATCAGCATCAGATTTTTTATGTCTTTCGTCCACTGGGTATCATTTGTTGTTAAGCATCTCAGACAGACTGCTATTAAACACAAGTATGAGAAGTCACGTTTAATGGTTTAGTGTAATGTGACTTCTTGGTACTGAAGCACTTCTTGCTTGCTGCCATGTGGAAGCACCATAAAGTGATGATGCATGGTGTTGTGTGATGCTGCATCCTGCTTTACTTTGTAGAAACTGGAGCCTGGCTGATGTTACTGGCCGATACTGACCTGTCACTGATATAATGCACATCTCTTTTGCGATATGTTTGCAGATGTGAAAGCATTTTTTAGAGAACATAATACAGAAAGAGATGCTTGAGGTGACTCATAATTTGAGTCGTGACTCCAACTCCATTGTTTTTAATTCTCTCAACTTGTCTGCAGCACATGTAGCAGAGTAACTATCACTACTGAGCATATTGTATGTATACATATGTAAAGAATGTCGACCTTTATATCAGTATTGTAATTTTTTACTCCCTAAAACCAGCATTGGCTCCTGTTCCCCAGCTGCTCTGTTCATGTATTCAACTGGAAACATGAGCTTGTCTGAGCAAATATCAGGAGAAGATTCTAATCATGAAATTAAAGCTGACGGGATGGAAATTCATCCAGCGACTGTCTTCTGTCTAAACACTCCACACCTCTTTTTTCACTGTTTCTCTTACTGGTCAACCCTTTATGGGCCAAGTGACCATATTTG
>NW_007579632.1:92822-111552 GCF_000690725.1 Stegastes partitus | reverse complement strand
TAAACAATTAAATCAGTCTTGTCCTATTTTTATCCTCTCTGACTATTCCTCTGTGGGTTCCGTGAGGTGTGGCTAAAAACAATCGGTCTAAAAACCTCAAACATTATTGCTATCAGCTCCTGCAGTCGTCTCATGAAATCAAAAAGAAGATTCCTCTTTTATCAGTCAAAGTGATGCAGCTGATGAGTGCGTGCTAAAAATAGTGGGTTTTATTTGTCTTTTAACTCTCCCAGTTAGACCAGGTGCAGTTACAAATAGCATGACTGAGCTCGTGATGTGCTCGTGATCAGGTTCATCGACCTGCTGGCCTCACAACACCCCCAGTTCTCTGAAGTGAGCAGCAGCAGTTGTGTGTAAATACATGAACACGAGTGATGATGTGTCATTTAGTGCAACTTTATAGTGTCCTCTGCTTAATCCTGTGAGCTGAAAACAACTTTTCCATTTGCAAGAAGCCTCTAAAAGTTTCAGCTGTCTCACATCTCTGTCCACAGAGTTAACCGCAGACCCCATGGAGCCTCCTGCCGTCTTCTTCCAAGCCTCTCCCGGCTCCAGTGCGCTGGACGTGCGTAAAGCAGGTTACGGCTCGCTCTCGGACACTCCGTCCATCATTTCCGTCCCACCCAGTCTGTCCCCTCCTCCCTCGGCCATGCCCTTCCCTCCCCTCTTCCTCTCCTCTCACTCTCTCAGAACTATATCAGCTAAAGACCTGGAGAAGAGCTGCATCTGATACGTGTCAGGTTGTTGAATCACTGTGAAGGAGAAGTAGCTGTTAACTGGATGTGTTTTTCTAGCATCAATACATATCAGACTTGTTCATATTTTAGCTGGAAAATGCAGAAGGAAAGAAGGAACTTGTCGATAACATCTGGTGACAGAGTTTACAGGAGAAGTGAAACCACTAAATCTGTCAGTCGTCGTTTATAACCGTGACTCCTGAGCTGTTTCCTCCTCGCTGCCTTTAGCCATCATATGTCTTAAACATTCTCCAACATCACTAGCATAAACTGTAGTTACTGTTTGCGAGATTCAATAAACTTTCCTGCACTTTATCTAATACCAGCCATCCTCTTGGTAAAAAATAAACCTTACAGTCATAAATGAAATGTTCTCTTCCTCATATCTGCTCTTGTGATCAATATTAACAAAGCCATAGCCAGGATGGAACTAATTATTTAAGCAAAACAAACAGTTTAAATCTTAATTCAAAGGACATGCAGATTGTCAGATTAGGATCAACGTTTGTGCCTCTTTAAACACGTCATACAACAAATCAACGTAGAACCTGTCCAGTGCTTCACATGTCTGACTCTCTCCTCCCTCTCGCTGCTTGATTGTGAGGTTTTACAATTAAGAAAAGTCGAGCAAATTTGAAGGCCCCTCTCACCAAATCATCATTGAAGCCCAGGAGCTATAGATCCTTTTTCACGGCAGACATTTTGACTAGTTTCTGTTCCAGTCTCTGTCCTGTACCAGGTGACTCTGTAAGGCTTGACAGTGAAGCAGAATGAAGCTGAAGCAGCCAATAGGAATTCATGCATCACTGATTTTATTATTTACACGTTTATCTCGTGCTGTGTCAAAATGTCTCGATAAAAAATGGTCTGTCCGGTGTTTTTTGTAAAGCTTACCTTAGATGAAACATGAATACATGTCTAAAAATAAGAAAGTAAATAAATGTAGAGTAATGGAATAACAGTGATAATAGCATTGATAGTGTTCCATCCATCCATTATCTATACACCGCTTAATCCTCACTGTGGTCATAGGGGGGCTGGAGTCTATCCCAGCTGACTCAGGGTGAAGGCAGGGGACACCCTGGACAGGTCACCAGTCTATCACAGGGCTACACTTAGAGACAGACAACCAAGCACAGTCACATTCACACCTACAGACAATTTAGAATCACCAGTTAACCTCAACATGTTTTTGGACTGTGTGGGAGGAAGCCGGAGAACCTGGAGAGAACCCACGCTGCACGGGGAGAACATGGAGACTCCACACAGAAAGATCCCATTGAAGGTGTTACTTGAGTTAAAGTATGTAATATTAAAAGTAAAAAGAACTAAATGCTGAAAAATAACCCTGTTTCACTATTACTCATCAAAAATGAATATTACTCATGCATTCATCAAGAATTTCCTTTAAGTTTTATCTCATCATATTTGATCTTATCTTAACCTCAGAGCAGCTGCTGTAGTTAATTGGAGCTCATTTTGATTATTTTTTTTGTATCAAACTGCAACAAACTGACTTTTTTTATTCAGGTTATTCTACTGATTTTTCCCCCCATTCACTGATTGATTGCTTAGTTTGTAAAAAATAAAATAAAAAATCTAAAATAATGAAAAATGCTGCCAAGAGTGCTATAAATGATTATCAGCATAGTTGCCAATTATCAGTAAATTAACTGATTAATAGACTGATTATTTCAGCTTTACTAAAACTTTTGGATAGTTTGTTAAAGACAAAACATGACATTTTGTAAGTTCTCCGTGTGTTTTTTTGTGCAAAAATCAAGACTAGTAGAGTAACTAAAGCTCTTAGACAATTGTAGTATAGTACAAGTAAAGTAGAAGTAAGGTTCAAGTTAAGGTGTCTTTATTTGTCTCTCTTGGGAGAAATTTGTTTTAGACAAATGGATCTGCTGCACAGACAACACATTACCACTCATACAATAATAATAATAAAAAAGGCATCCAGAATATTAACAAAAAATAATAAATTGAATAAATATATCCACACACATAATGACTTCAGTGCAACCTCCCTCTATTTAACTGTGGTTTCTCTATAAAACAGACCTCTATAATCTACAGTAGAGGTGACCTTGTCCTCCTCTTTGTGTCCTTTGAGCAGTTCTATAAAAGTGTGTCTGATATCAACATGTCCTCAGAGAAAGAATACCTTTTGTTATTTTTATTTAACTTCATAAGTCACATGTCCTAAATTAATGTTATAAAGTGAATGTAGTGAGCAGCTCTCACACCCATATCTAAGTGCTTGCAGTATTGATGCATTATGTAGCTGCTGCTGCTGCTGCTGCTGCTGTTGGTGTGACGCACAGGACGCACAGGAGACGCTGAGATCAACGCACAACAAAGTAGAACCACAAAATCTGAAGCCTGCCTTATCTCCATAAATCACAATAATCTTTTTTTTTTTCTTTTACTATTAATCTTAGTGTGCATTTATAGTCTTTTTAAAATCGAATCTGTGGCCTTAAAAGCGCAAATAACCGGCAGTCCTCCCACAATCATCCCTGCGTCCCGAGACGCGCCTGCCCATCCCGACCTCCAAATACCTGGGAAGTCTGTTAATATGCTTCGATCGGACAGTGTTTACTCTTACTCTCTCCATTCAAGGCTCTGTGCGCTCCCAGAATAGCCCGCTGCTTGGAGAGTCGGTGCTTAAAACGCCGGGCTGCGGGGAAGGAAGTGACATGCTACCTTCCACTCACTACACACACTTGGAGAGATTAGCGCGCAGGGAGCAGTAATCTGTTTTCAGGACCACGGCCAGAGACACCGTTTGGCCATGAATCCTGTCGAAAGTTGCCAACGGCGCGCTGCGAACCTTTACGGACACCAAAGAGTGTAAAGAAGTTCGTCTGGACACCAAGGACTGTGGAAAAGTGGAGCTGAAAAATGGTGATTTTTAAACAAAGGCATTTGAAGTGAACTCAATCTCTGGACAATCTGCGCCGCTGACTTCTGTTGCACGGGACACTGCGGGTTAATTAAGGAGCCTGGTGACCAAGTAAAATCACATTTATTATTTTTTTTATGTGAGTGAGAAGAACGAAGCGCAGGGAGCAGAGGAGAAGGGTGTGCGCTCAGTCGGGAGCGCGCAAAGACTGCACATTGGTCCGGTCCTGGAGTCGTGAGGATGGAGATCCGGCCGGACAGGTTTAAGGCCGTGGCAGCCAAGACTCTCGGGAAAATATACGGGTATGTAAAAAGAAAAGAAAAAGCCCCTGTGGGTCCAGCTGCAACCAGAACACAGCAGGCTGCACTTTAATGTTAACACAAAGTTTAAGGAGCGGTTAATCTAGAAAGCTGGAGGCACCTTCAGCTGCTGAAACATGTTTGAATATGAGCATTTATCAGGTGAAGATAAGAGGTAAAGAACAGATCAAGATGTCCATGGGCCTGGATAACCTGCCACATCTGTCTCTGTGCGCTAAAGAACACACAAAGAGTCACTTTGTGAGGCATTGCAGGCGAATAACAGTATTTCCTCAGAGCGCACAAACGCTCTGGAATCTAAAAGTAATCTCTGCAGTCTCTTTCACACGCAATGCTAAGTAAATTATCCTCATTTGCTTCTGAGGAATCAAAAAAAAAGAAGCAGAATTAAGTTTCATATTAGGCCCAAACTGTGGTGTCAGTGTAAGATAAAGCGTCGGGTCGATGAATGGATCCATTTCTCTGAGCTTTTCTGCAGTGCTGTCACATTGTCAAATCAAAGGAGGCTTGTCACAGTTTTATCTTGTGGATTTTTATGAGTGACCCATCAAGCATTATGCTTTTGTCAATGAGTCTGATAGTGTGGTGTATCTATTCCTCCTGAGTGTTTAGTGTCAAGCAGGCCTGAGAGGCTTTTATTTTGTCAAACCTTTCATTTTTGAAGAGCAACCACAGGAAAGTGTCATCAGGTGCTTCTTTGCATTGTTAGGAAGGAAACACGTGATGGGTCAAGGTAGGATCATGCATGTAAAGCTGACATTTTTGTACTTAATGAAGCATTTCAGTGTGGCTTTTTGAAAACTTCAGCAGCTCTAATCAGTCCTACTGACAGCAAGTTGCTAAAAATAATGATAATAAAAATAATAGACAATGCACCATAGAAATAGTCTGTGAGGCTGTCAGGAGCCTGGCCAGTGATCTGAAAGCAAAAGGAAAAAAAAAGTATTGATGGACTCCCCTTTCTTTCTCTCGGGATTTGATGCAGCGTCTAAACACTTAAATCCTCTCCAGAAATAGCCTCTCCTCGTCCAAGCTGTCGGCCCACGTAAATCCCTGCAGGCCGTACACCTTGGGCACTTGTCTCTCTTCCTCTAAGTAGCCCGATAGCTCGTCATTGCGTCCCTTCCCCCCCCTCCCTCCCCACCTAACCTACCTACTTCAGGGCATCTGACAGGCAGGATAAGGCCAGAGAGCGCGCAGCCATCGTCTCCGTGAAGCGCACGTGCTCTCAGGTGCTCCCAAGGTGCGTCGCTGCTGTGCGTAACGCGCACTGGCACGCAACGTCCCCAACGGGGGCGCACAGAGACAAGAGCCGGCAGATGGTTTCCGCCTAATATCTGTTGTTGTGCGTTTTGTTGTGAAGGAATGGAGCTGCCTCTGTTGCTCTGTTCGACTCTGTTTATCCATCGTTTCATTTGATTTTATCGTGGATTCCAGCGTAAGATCAAGATCACACTGCAGCCACTTATCAGCTGCTGTCTTCAGCTTGTGACTCAGGATGAACACGATTTTACTGATGTACAACCAACCGACAGTCTCCTCCTGTCATTCGCCCATTAAATTTTAAATCCCTGTTTATTGGGCATCTTATTTCTTCACCTGAATGAACTGTTCTCTCTAATGTTTGATCAATAACTCTATAATAC
Organism: Stegastes partitus; assembly: GCF_000690725.1. NCBI lineage: Eukaryota > Metazoa > Chordata > Actinopteri > Pomacentridae > Stegastes > Stegastes partitus. Next base: position 105,938 of record NW_007579632.1, on the reverse strand, counting down.
GTTTGACCCTCATTATCAGAGGACAAAACCATTAGGATCGACATGTGAGCAGAGTTTGAGAGAAATATATTTAGCTTGTTTGATTGCATGATTTGCCATTTTTGGTTTATCGGAGGTCCTCAAGAGCACTATCTTTCCTATTAAATGCAAAAATTAGAGACAAAATGTACTTATTTTTTAGATGTTACCATGTTTGTAGCTGTTTACAGTAGATGTTCTGACATTTTCGTCGGTCCTTTTTATGGTGTCATGAAGGTTTTCAATTTTTCAAGCACCAGTTTTTCTACTCATCTCTTATCTAATCAATGATTCCAAGCTGCACCAAGCTGCTGAACTGCCCTGACATTTGTCCTTGACGTATGAATTAAGAGATTAACCTGAAGAGACAACCAGATATCCTCACTGAGCAGGACTGGTAATATGAAGTCAACATTCTTATATATAATTAAGATTCAAAACCGTGCTCGTTCCCACTGAGGTTAAGTTGCTCCCCCAGATTTGCTGCACCCAGATCTGTCCTCATGGTGTGAGAGCAACTGGGAGAAGGTCAGCTAGCTTGTGAGGATTACAACGGATTTTCCTTAACTCGGGGTCAGTCATGAAAAGTCAACTGATACGATCGAGAAAATGTGGTTAAAAAAAAGAAGAAGAAGAAGTAGGCAGGCGGCTAAGCTTTGCTCACTGTATTGCAGAGAAAGAAAACTCCACACGGACATAATCTGGATGCAGGAAAACAAATAAATTGGTGTCGAGGAAAGAAGGAAATGTTGTGAATTGTGTGTGAGACTATGCGTGAGTCAGGGGAGCGGACGGTAAAAGGCAGGGTTAAAGATGAAGAGGAGACAGGAAGAATGAAGCGAGAGGCCCGCCCAGACAAAAATAGTCCAAGAGAGCCAGAGATATAAATAATTTAACAGTGAGAATCATTAATACTTGATCAGTGTTGAAGATTGTTGGAACCCCTGCTTACAGTAACTAACAGAGCATGTATGTTTTATAATTGTGGAGCTGTTGTTTCCTCGTCAGGGTTGTTTGCAGGAATTCTATTGCTGGAGCTTCTTTTTTTTGTAACTTGATATGTTAGTATCTGTCTTTTTAAAGGATCTTCACCTGAAATACATAAAACTAGACAGCTGCAAGATTGCTGTCAGCTTTGTGTGATGACACAACTGGCTGGATAAACCTGGTGAGCCTAAAAAATAGATGTAGAAAGGCTTGTGTCACATACTCTTCATGCTATTTAGTATCCAAGCATGACACATATTGTTTTTAAAAATGCAAAGGAATCCAAGGCTTGTGTTGACCCAGTGATCTCCAGTGTTTAAAACGGATCATTTTGCGACTCCACTTTCAATTATCTTAGACAAAAAGAGGTAAAACGTTACACAACATCACAGTTCTAGTGTTTTACCAGAAGCAGCTACAAGGTCAGTCAATGGAATTTTAAGAGCAGCTACACTGGGAAAAAAAATCTTTTTGAGTTATGATTTCTAATTTAATAACAAACTAAATTGAGTTCAGGGGAATTAGCTTTTCCTCTTCAATCAGGAAACTTATCTAATGATTGGTGGCATAAAAACAAGTTTATAAGTTCATTATTTATAAAATATCAGCAGCCTTTTCACATTACTCAAAAATGTTATAGTGTTTTGTGTCTAATTAGTTTTTAAGTTGGCAAATTAAAAAAATAAGTTGCTCCAATGTTAAGTGCGTAGATGAGGGGGCTTGAAGAAACAGTTGGTTATCAAGGCAATTTCATGAAGTTGCCTCAACTTGACATCAACTAATGCAGATATCTGAGTTTAAATCACACACAATATTAAGTTGATGGTTAATTATGTCAAAACAACCCATCAAAAATAATGTCGGCAACTTAACAGGTTTATCTAAATCCGTGAATTGGAATTTTTGCAACACTGTGTTTAAATCAGGCCAGTGAATGAGTTTTTAGAATGTAAACTTTTTATAAAAATATTCCATCTCTGCTTAACTGTCAGTAATTAAGATCAATCTAAGTCTTTCCAGGAATGTTTGGTCTGTCAGGGATCTCGCACACCTTCAGTCTGCTGCTGGTTTAGTCAGGAACAGTGTGAAGGTCCAGAGGTTTGCTGGGATCACTGCAACCACACACTGGGGGAAAAAAAGGTAAACTGAGTGGCAGCAACAGCTGTCAAACAAAAAATGCAAAATTAGTAAAATATTCTAACTCCAATAAAGTGCTCACATGATAAATTAACAGGCATTAACTACATGTTTTGCAGAGAAACACGATTATTTTACACAGTTCCTCTTCAATAATATGATGGACCTCAAAACTCTGCAGTGAAACATTTTTATTTTAATGATTTTAAGGCTCATATGCCTTTACTAAAGTGTTAACACATCATGCTCAAGATTGTTAAATAGCAGCCTCGCTTTGTCAGACAAATAGAATGCAGATTACTATAAAACTATTATGTTATTTCTATAAAAATCTGAATTTTCATTTTTAGGGTTCATTTACCAAATATACATATTCTAAAAGTTACACATCACATTGTATTTCAAAAGCCTGTCCATGAGCAGTAGAGTCACACTAAAGACACAAAAACAATACATATGAATCGATCTTTTTGGTTTTAACCTCGTTGACCTTCGTGTTATTGATTTGTTGTAATAGAGTCTTTAAGTGTGGGTTTTCACAGAGGAGCTGATGTTTGTTAGATTTCATAAACCCGCATGATACCAATCTACATGTGCAGCTGTGTTACTTACAACACGGAGGATCTTCTAGTCAGAGACTTTCATCCCGACCGTGATGAATGTTCACAATGGCCACTGTTATTAATGAGGCGCCCTGATGAAGCCGTGATAAGAGTCTTAATAAGAATCATAATATAGAACCAGATAAGAATCGTAATACACTTTAAATGTGATTCATTTCTTCTCCCTGTGTCCTGTACAACCAGCTGACAGGTAGTTTAAAAAACACACCCCTACCCTCCACTCACTGTTTGGCTTACAGCTGCAGCTCTGATGCTTTTAACACCATGTATTGTGTGTTTCTCTGGACAATTTAGCTGCAAATCTCATTTACAAGACAGAGGCCACTGGGATATTTGCTCTTAGTTGTTGTTGTTATTTTTTCTTTTTTTGGTTTGCATATGTGTGAAAACTGTGTATAATAAATAAAGGTGAAATATGAAAGCAGCTCTGTGCTCCGTCAGCCGCAGTGCTCCAGTCTGATCTAAGAACTCAGCATTGCACACGTCATGTTTAATAAATGACTGCTGCCTTTGGATACATATTTGATGCTTGTTAGAGGCGGGCAGAGGTCACGGATTCTCAGGCTTTTCTCAGAAAGCGTCGTTAGCTTTGTCTGAAAAGGAGAAGAGGTGCACGAGTCTTTTATCCACACGGTTTCCCCCCCTCGCTGTTGGCCGGCTCCGTCGGGAGATCCGCGATACAAAACTTCTCAATACATTAACACCTTGAGAAGACATCAGAAGTCAAAGCTTTTCCAGCGGAGCCTCGGCGGTGGGAGACAAACAGACAACTGTGCTGACTGTCTCTTGTTAAGGTGCCGGAGTTGCTTGTCGAACCGACAGCGAGAAAAAGCTGTGTGAACATCCAGATCCTTGCACTTTTATCAAGCCAAGCTGTCAGTCAACAAGCCCTTCAGAGCGCGATCTGTTTTCACCGTGGCAGCAGGAGTTGGAGCTCGCCGACAAACTGGTTCCTCTGAAAGAAAAATCGACAATATAGAAGTCAGAAAGTAAGCAAAACATGAACTCTGACCTTTCTGAGGGCTGAATAAACTGCTAAAAGTTGAACTACTTCCTTTCGCTGTTGAGAAATCAATCTGAAATGAGTCAACAAACTCTGCACTCCTACTATTTGGGAGGAGTTTCTGAAATGTTTTGCATTAAAGGATGTTTTGATGTGTATTGTCAAGATTATTTGTGTAGCAAACTGTACTGAGAGGCCAAGGGTTCTTATATAATGCTGCAAAGGAACGGTTTAACTGTTAGAAAGCCAAACTATCACAAGCTAAGTGCAAACATTTAACTGTTAAAACTGTCCAGCGCTGTCTTTAAACACGGCTCAAACTACAAGCTGTCACTTTTGGGTTTTCTCATCTCTTCCTCACAGAGCTCTTGAGAAGAAACAGGAAAATGGCGAGACCATTGAGCTGTCGGCGGAGGGCCGGCCGGAGCTGGTGGAGGAGAAGGAGATGCCCGTGGTGGACTGCACGTGCTTCGGCCTGCCCAGGCGCTACATCATCGCCATCCTCTCCGGCATCGGTTTCTGCATCTCCTTCGGCATCCGATGTAACCTGGGCGTGGCCATCGTCAGCATGGTCAACAGCCACACCATCTACAGGGACAACAAGGAGATCATAGTGGTGAGTGACAGCACACAGCGCTCGTGGCATCGTTTAAACTACAACAGCAAGGAAAAGTAGTGAATGCATGTGGCCATAAGTATGTGGACACCTGTGCTGCAGTTTTTCAAATAGGCTGACTTTTTACAGCATGAGAAGCACAGATGAAGTATGTTTACATTGTGTGTTTTATTAACAGCCATTACAGAGAGCCAGACTGCACGAGATCCTGGAACTATACTTTAGCTCACCTAAATTGAATGCAGCTGTTTTTAATGTCAAGCCTTTCCTGTTGCGACAGGGCAAAATGTCTGCTGTGAGACAGGTCAATCCATCCTCAGGGACGTCTTAATGCTACAGCATCCGGTCATATTTTAGACAACAGCGTGCATTAGTCAGAGGAAGGCCATCCATGAGTCAAAGTGAGATCCAAAATGTTTCCCAAATTTGCTGCGGTTTTAGAGGTGGAAATTCAAATTTGCAGGTCAAACAAAGTGGGTTAGTCATCAGAGTTAAAGGTTTAAGAGCTGTGGAGGAATACTGGTGATTGTTCAATAGGTGTCAGTGGTGGACCATAACTCTCACTGTGCTGCTTCTGCCTTCAAGTTAGCTGCCGGTTATCTAATATCTAGCATCACATGCTGCCTGTTCTATGAGATTAAACATTATAGATCCTCATGTTTGACCGTCTGCCCCAACAGAAAGCACAGTTCGACTGGGATCCAGAAACAGTGGGGATGATCCATGGTTCCTTCTTCTGGGGATACATAGTTACTCAAATCCCTGGAGGCTTCATCTGCCAAAAGTTTGCAGCAAACAGGTCTGTTAACCCACTATACTGGACATTTATTGTATGCAGCCGATCTAATACAACATATTGAACTTCCTCTCTCCGTCTTCTTTCTCCCTCAGAGTGTTTGGCTTTGCTATAGTGGCCACATCTTGCCTGAACATGCTCATCCCTTCTGCAGCGCGGATGCACTTTGGCTGCGTTATCATCGTCAGGGTGTTTCAAGGACTTGTGGAGGTGCTTTACTTAGAATACGAGAAACTGGCAATGAGCTGTATCTCTATTTGCATACTGTGTTTAAAAATAGTTATCATGCTTTAAACTCTTACATTCACTTCATATCCCACAGGGGGTTTCATATCCAGCTTGTCACGGTATTTGGGCAAAATGGGCGCCGCCTCTTGAGAGAAGTCGTCTGGCCACAACGGCCTTTTGTGGTGAGTCCCTGATCACTGCACCTTTAAATAATGGACGTTCATCACCACTGTTAGTACATGTACTGCTTAATATAGAGTTCAAAGTTGATCAATCAGGTACTTTGAGAAAATGAATCTGCAACTATTTGGACAATAAACTAAATGTGTAATTTATATTTGAACCAAAAATGTCAAACATTTGTTGGTTCCAGCTTCTCCAATCTAAAGAGTTCCTGTTTTTTTTTTTTTTTTTAAATGTATACAGCTACCTTCAAATGTATTCAAACCCGTCCAAAGAAAAGGCAAAATTCACAACAGTCACTCAAATAACTAGAAACTGAATAAAGTAACAATAAATAAAAATTTGCTAAATTCTAATTTAGTGAAAGAAGACATTGCTTTTGAATTATGGTTGAAAAAATAATTTAAAAAAAAACAAACAACAAAACTGTCCCAGACAAATTAGAGCACTTTGCTGATGAGCAGTGGGCCAAAATCAAAGCACCTGTCAACAGGTGCAGAAGTCTGATTGAGAGTTACAGGAAACACTTGATTGCAATGATTGGCTCAAAGGGTTGTTCAACTAAACATTAGTTTACGGGTCCCATCATGCTTATTTGCTTGTTGGTTTTTTTTTGTTTTTTTTTTTTTTAAAAATTTCTGTTGAACCATAATACAAAAGCACCGTCATGATTGTCATTATTACTTTTGTCAATTTCAACTTATTTCAGTGACGGCTGTTTTTTTTCCTTCTTTAATGGGAGGATATGAATACATTTGAGGACGACTGTATATATTTCATGATGTAATTACTTTTACTGTTCACCTCTTACTTATATTGTGGCTGTTATTGCTACATGATTATGAGGGTAGCCATGATAACAATATTATTTTTTAAACGTTTTTTGAGTGTGAGTAGAGTCACATCTGTCACCTCCTCCCAGATGGTTTTATGTGCTAGAAGAAGCCACACTGTGGTAGCTAGGATGTGACAGTGTCTTCCTCTTCTTCTTTTTCATATTTCATGACGGGTGGCCACCAGCGTCAGGGTGATTTAAAACCACCTGCTATGTTGCAGTGTCACTCAGACAGCTACTGACCTCATTTTATTTAATAATATATATTATTACCATGATAATGAATATTCCATTTTTTAAAATCTTACATTATCACTGTGATTGTCATTTCCACTATTTTGCAGCACCCTTATTATGTGTGTGTGTGTGTTGAACCCCTCTGAAAAATGGGAAATAGTGATTATATTAAGTAGCTCAACAGCTGCATGACAAAATAGGAGGCAAATGAATGTATGAAATATATGTGGCAAACATGAGTATATTGTATATTGTCCCACTAAACCCAGTGTTTTTTTAGGTTCTTACGCCGGTGCTGTGATTGCCATGCCGTTAGCTGGAATCCTGGTGCAGTACTCAGGATGGTCGTCTGTCTTCTACGTCTACGGTAGGAGACGTCTGACCTTTAGATCTACAGACTTTATGAAATGTGGACTGTGTGTTTAAGGTTTTGAAGTTGGATTTTTGTACCCAACTATAACCCGTTTTCTCTTGTAGTAACATACAGTGTGACTGTTTTCACCCTGACAACAGAGTGACAATCATGAACCAGCAATGACTATAAACAAATCAAAAGGATGATGCTTGTGGTAGCACAGGAACACAGCAGAAACTGACACGTACTGAAACTGCAAACACAGGAAACCACAGCAGACCAGCACCCTAAAATATATACACACATATCAAACAGACCCCTCACACACACACATTATGTATAAACTGAACATCTGACTCTGTACCAAAGCAGAAACTACAGTCAAAATGTTCTTTTTGGCCTTTCTTCCAGTTTTAAATTGTTATTTTCTCCCCCACTTTGATTCACTCCTGTCCCAACCAGGAACTTTTGGTGTCATGTGGTACTGTTTCTGGATCTTGGTGTCGTACGAGAGTCCAGCAGCTCACCCCACCATCACCGACGAGGAGCGGAAGTACATTGAGGAAAGCATCGGCGAGTCTGCCCAACATACAGTAACGGTCAGTACGTGAGGCTGCACAATAGCTCAAACGCTGAATCACATCACACTGACTGAGGTTTAGCACACTGCTGTGGCCTCTGCTAGCATTTCCCAACAAGTGTGTTTGAATAGTTTGAAGCCTGCTGGTACTCTTTGGGGTTTTTTTTTCTTGCAAAATCCTAAGTAAGGATGAGATCACATGTAGATTTCATCAGTGGAAAAAACGTGCTGAGTCAGAAAAAATAATAAAAGCACCACTGATAGATTTAGAAACTTCTTATTAGTGGTCATTTTTGCTCTTCTGTGTCAAACTAAGAAAGTTCTACCTTCTCACTAACCTCTTCTGATGCTACCACATCTACGTGCACTTCTTTGCCTGATCATATTTGCATGTAAATAACTGCACATTTATGCCAGTTTTACATATTCGTTCATTAAATTCACTAAAACTGGTTACGCCTATTTTCTCTTACAGAAGTTCAACACTCCTTGGAGGGCCTTCTTCACCTCCATGCCGGTGTACGCCATCATTGTGGCTAATTTCTGCAGGAGCTGGACCTTCTACCTGCTTCTCATCAGCCAGCCTGCGTACTTCGAGGAAGTGTTTGGGTTCGAGATCAGCAAGGTAACAGAAACCAAATGTGGGCAGCGTGCTGGAACAGAAGAGTCTGCTCTCTGTGTTTACCTCAGCGATCATCACCAGACGTCCTAAATCTGACTGTCTTCCTCTCCCTTCAAGGTGGGCATAGTGTCTGCACTTCCCCATCTGGTTATGACCATCATTGTGCCCATCGGTGGCCAGCTTGCAGACTACCTGCGCTCCAACCACATCATGACCACCACCAATGTCCGAAAACTTATGAACTGTGGAGGTGAGAAAATGATGGAAGATGAACAACTACACATGCACGTAGGAGAGATACAACCAGCTCACAAATTAGCATAAAATCTCATATAAAGTAGTATTTCACTGCCTTTACAATGTATAAGTTCAGAGTGTTGAGTCATGTAAAGCCGAAATAATGCACAGTAACTCAGCGGCTAATTATAGCGTTACCTACATGTGAGCTGGTGCGAAAACATTTGCTGCATTAGGGGAAATGATGACTCACTGTAAAGCAGACGCCCTGCATCTGTCTGCTATTTTTGCTCCGTAGAGATGAACTGATAGCAAAGTGAATTGGAGAAGCGTACAGTGTCCCGTACGTATCACTTAGCAACTTGAGATATCTGCCCTGACAACTGCATCTTATGAAAACAAAGGAATGAACTAAAATAACTTGGAGCTAAATACGGATCCAAGATTGGAGCATTAAACTGAGTCTTTGTTTGCTTCTGTGCTTTTGATGCTGCTGTGAATCAGGGTTTGGGATGGAGGCGACGCTGCTGCTGGTGGTTGGGTTCTCTCACACTAAGGGTGTCGCCATTACATTCCTGGTCCTGGCTGTGGGCTTCTCTGGTTTTGCCATTTCAGGTGAAACACAAAAACATTTTAATCACAAATATTACCAGACTTTTGGGGGATGTTGGAGCAATCTAACCATTTGTTATCCCTCTATAAGGTTTCAATGTGAACCACCTGGACATTGCGCCGCGCTACGCTAGTATCCTCATGGGCATCTCCAACGGCGTGGGCACCCTGTCCGGCATGGTCTGTCCGCTTATAGTCGGTGCCATGACGAAGCACAAGGTGAGAATGTGGACGCATGTGGTGTTTGACACTGTGTTCTGACACATTTTATTTTGTTTGTGTGGCAGGGCCTTATAATTAACAGCAGAGGTGTCAGTTCCTCAGAGAGGCTTTTAGAAAAATTTCCATTAGTCATATTTGAAGAAATCTATCACTAAGAAGGACATTACTTTAGTTTAAGTGTATGCTGAGTTCTCATTTCTAAAAAATAGTCCATATTAAAACCTGTTTTTAACTTTAGAATATTTTAAAGTCACAGCAGCAAATAAAACACATTTTTCATGCATATAACCTAAATTAAATCTACTTTTTCTTCCTTATTCTTTTTTGACAGACGCGTGAAGAGTGGCAGGGCGTGTTTCTTATCGCCTCACTTGTCCATTATGGAGGGGTTATATTCTATGGTGGGTATTTACTCTATTTTCTATTCTGCCACGTCAATAACAAGACTGTCCCATATGTTTATAAAGATAACTTTGTAGTTTGTGATATTCTGACATTTTAGATATACAAATAGTTTTTTTTGCAAGTACGCAGCAGTCTGTGTGTTGTTCGTGATGCGATCATAGTGGAAGTTCAGTTGAACATATTCTGTAGATTTGTTGTAGGTCTAATTCTGTAACTGATTGCTGAAGTTGATTCGACTGATTGCTTGCAGGCCTCTTCGCCTCCGGAGAGAAACAGGCCTGGGCCGAGCCGGAGCAGCTGAGCGACGAGAAATGCGGCATCCTAGACGAGGACGAGCTCGCCAACGAGACGGAGGAGCTGTATCGTACGAGCGGCGGGGGGGGCTACGGAGCCATGAACCAGGGCTCGGATCCCAACGGAGGAGGGGGGGGAGGAGGAGGAGGAGGAGGAGGCTGGGTCTCTGACTGGGACAAAACCGAGGAGTACGTCCAACCAGCTGGAACCAATAATTATCTTTACGGAGGAGAGGGCGACCGAGAGCTGACATAAAAGCAGCAGATCCTCCTCCTCCTCCTCACGTAGGCACAAACAGTGTATCAACAAGTGTGGAGTCTCAACTGATGGCATGAAAAACTTTGGATTTAAAATGGAAAGCGGAAGGGGGGACGATTTTCAGCAGGTCTGAACTGATCTCAAAGAGACTGCACGGTGGTGGCGGAGACATTAGTAGATGTAAAGTGTGTGTTTGTGTGTGATTGCAGTTGTGACGATCTACGTAAGAGTGTTGTAGGAGTCGTCAGCCTTCCTGTTGGAGGAGGGCTGTGCTGTAGGCCTGGTGTGGCTTCCTTTGGTGTTTATTTGTTGTAATAATTGTAGAAATTTCTATAAGAACTGACAAAACATGAATTTAATTTGTTTGCCTCGCATCGTATTTGATTCATTCAAGATTGCAAATTTTGGGGCACTCACTGATCACTCTCACATTTCTTTTTCTTTTTTTAAATTCAAGTTTCTGAAAGCCACAGCAGCAGAGTATGCACCTCTGTTAGTTTCATGCAATAATATGAAATCATGTTTCCTTTTTTGTTTACCTTAATCTGCACACTTTTAAGAAAAAAGCATGTTACTTGTGCCAATACAACAAACTATTTTGTTCTGTAGTATTGGTTTACCACTGAAAAAGTAACTGAACACCTGCAAGTATTACTGTACGCAGCTTTCTGTAAAGTTGTCACTTCTAAATAGCCCATATACACATTTTTAGATTTTGATTTCCTCGTACAGACCTGTGCTAGGCCTCTGACCTTTCTGCCTGCCGACTAACTGGGGATTAAGAATGCCTCATGTTGCAATAGAAGGAAGAGAACGAGTCCGTTTTGAAACTAGTTTCTTAGTTAGACCTACTTTTTCTTTCTATGAGGCGTCTTTGTGGCTGAAAAATTTTGTTCTTCACACTTAACATCTAATATGTGATGTTATTCTGTCGTGTGTCGCAATTCATCCTCTTAAGGGTTGGCGTCACAAAAAACAGTTTGCTGTCAGCACATATCCTTTGAACCCCAACACATGCACTCTGTCACGGGGGCAAAGCACAAAAAGCACTGAGCCAAGACTGTGGTTTGGCCACAGGGTGTGGTGATCTCTCGTTGCCCTTTCCTTTATTTTAAAGTGCTGCGAAGTGAAGATATGTTAAATGATCAGTAAACTATCCAATTAAGAAAAAAAAAAAAAAGGACAATAAAACATCAGCATTTCCCTGTACATGTATTTATCTTTGTTCGTAGATGTTGTAATGTCTCTAGCTAGTCCCAAAATGAAGGTTTAAAGTGCAACCATGAACCCAGCGTAGGTCATGGGATGGTTCTGTTTCACTGAGTGGAATACACTGATAGACTGAATATTTAATGTTAGGATTTTTACTGTTTTTCTTTTTTCATTTTTCATTTTTTGTTGTTCAATGTTTTCTTCTGGATTCTAAACTCAAACTGTATATGTAAAAAAAAAAAAAAGAAAGAAAAAAAACATGTACATGTGGAAAAATGTTGTATAATAAAACCTAGAGGTGATCACTCCTGTACAGTCATTATGACCGTGTACGCTCGTGCACGGCTGCTATTTTGAAGACTTAATGTTTGCTGGTGCATAAACTATCTCGCTATAAATAGATGATTTCAGTCAAGCGCTACATTTTTAATCAGCTTTGTTGTTAATTACAGCACCTGCTTTGTCTTGCTCCACCCAACTTTCCTCTGCTTCATGCATGATTCAGGCTCTGATAATGTAGGTCTCTAAGCCCTCTGATACCGAGGTTTCATGTTGCCTCTAATGCTGGGCTCCTCTCCACGCGGCGTATTGATTACCGAGCTGAAGCTTAAGGAGCATTGAAATGGAGGAAAAATTGATTTTGATGGCACCAGTTAAAACAAGGGGCTCACCAGTTCTTCTCTGCAGCCAGTGAGAAGCGGCGCAGAGGCTCAGGGATTCACCCTCGCTGCTCTGCCCCCGGTCTCTAAAATCAATCGGATTATCCTGCACCCATCTGCCAGGAAAGAGAGAGGAGGAGCAGGAGAAACATATTCATCGCTGACATCTGATAATGCTGCGGTACTACATCCCTTGTGCTTTGTTCGTACCTTTTCGCGCGGCATTATGTTGCAGGATGAGCGGAGGCAAAGGACACGGGAAAGAAAAGGGACGGAAGAGAGCAGCACTTACTTTTCTAAAAATAAATCAAATCTGGTCTGGTGGCGTGTGGCAACCACAAGTGGAATTAGGTTTCCTCTATAGGCACAGCTGTACAAAATATAGATGTACAGGTAGATGGCAATTTAAAGAAAAAACTAAAATCTTTCTGGTTCTATTATGCTACGGGGGGACATTTTGCTGGTATGGCTGAGGTCCACTTGACTCCTAAGACGAAAAAAAGTCACTGTGAATCGATTCAAAGTTGTTCTGAGTGATCGCTTTAAACATATGATAAAACATTTCAACCCTGATGGGAGTGCTCTCTTTAAAGATAACAATGCCCCTGTATTTAGTGTCACTGAATGGTTTGATGCTCTTTTCAGCCACCAGATCTCAACCCCGATCGACACACATATTAGACAGATCTTTCCACCAACATCATCAAAAAACACCAAATGAGGGAATATCTGTTGTAAGAAAGCTCTATATCCCTCCAGCAGAGTTCCAGACTTGCAAAACCCACGACGATGTGCACTGAAGCAGCTCTGGTGACCCATCACCTTACTGAGACGCTTCATGTCGCTGTTTTCTGAGTACTGTCATTTCTCAACATGAAGAGTTGTGCAAAAAATTCTAGAAATAAAGCTTTTGGTTTCACCTCACAAACATTCACAGTGAGTATAAAGTTATGTGGAGGTAAGACAATAAACACTGTTATAGTGGCCTTTAACCACC
>NW_007579632.1:82063-92756 GCF_000690725.1 Stegastes partitus | reverse complement strand
AAAAAAAAAAAAAAAAAGGAACTTTCATTTTTGGTAGCAGAGATAAAAACAGGAAACTGAACAAGACATTCAGAGAAGTGACGTGTGATAACAGGCCCGGCTGTCCGCAAACTGATTATACTCTGCGGTACTTAAAACCTTTTTTCTGAGAAAGCTACAGTTTGAACACACTCAAACAAAAGCATCTTTTTCTGGTTCGCCCAAGCGCGTTAGTTTTACAATGAGGCTAGTAGTAGTATTTTTCCATCCCTAACACTCTCTAAGAAAGCTGTTGAGTGGCAAAGGTTGCTGTTTTGGATTCTTCAAATACCATGTTTTCTCCCCAAAGCAGTTTTTCTCGGCTGTTTGAAGATATGGATTGTGTCCTCGGTCACACTTCTGCTGTAAATACATTCAGACAGCTTCTGAAAATACTGAATAACTGTTGAGAAACTCCTGCAGCGGCACTCTGCAGATGTCAGAGATGGTTGTAAGTGTGTGAGGGAGCAGGAGAGCATCCTTCTCACTGAAAAGGCACACACACACACACACACACACACACACACACACACACACACATGAACACAAACTCTGCTGGACTCATTAGATGAACACAAGAAGTTGCTCAAAGTGAAGTTACTCCAGCAGCTCTCAATTACCTTGTTTGGCCGTACCAAGTAGTCACGTGACAGGGAGGGGAGGATTTACCGGGAATTTTGTTTATTTTGGCTTTTGTTTTGGATTACTGTTGTTTATTGTACATGTAGTCAAACCTGTGTTCCTCAATAGTCATATGTAGATTATAAAAATGCACTGTTAGGGTAAATTTGGAAATATTTGTTTCCTGATGCGTGGTGCCTTCCTCTAATCTGCAAAGGAAGTTGGTACAGGCCAAAGGTGCAGCTACTGCATGGGAGCTCAGTGAATGGTGTCTCTCATGGGGTCATGTTATGTCATATTTGCTGTTTCAGTCCTCTACAGTTCTGCTTCTTGTCCCCAAAGCTTTTACTTCTTTGTGTGTTGGGGAGAAAATCACACTTCTATTGTTTGCTGCTGCTGCTGCTCATTTTTCTACCCTCCTATACACTTCAATCCTGCTGGCTTTCATTCTGCGAGCAAGAGTTCACCACCACCAAGAAAAAAAAACTCTTGGCGTGATTCAGAAGGAAATTGCTGTCCCTGTGCCATGAACAACGTGAACTGAGTGCCAGCTTTGTGTTGTGACTCCTTGCATTTGAGAAACTCTTGCAGCGGCTACTGCATATTTTGACAAAATGCTGTTTTTTTATGACATGGAGGAGAGAAATCAATGCACAACGTTTGAAAGTGACATGAGACGTCAGATACCACAGAGAAGATCCTGCATGTTTCCACCAAAGACTGGACTTGAGTTGAGGTATGTAGCTTTGCATCATAATTTCATGTTTTGCTGCTGTTTACTGAAGCTGGTCAGGTAAACCAGATTATTCCTCAGTTCCGCTTTCATTTGTTCTGTGCCAGAAAACATCTTGACCCATCAGAAACAAGGTTATAAAATGGACCCTTGATTCGTAGACAATGTGGTGACTGACCCTGCTAACCTAGTGGCAAGGTGTCAAAAGACAGGTTTTGTAACTTACTTACTCTGAAACACTGCTTTCAAAGGTAACGTTACTGTCAGATAAGTAGTTGGCACCAAAGGAATAGAGCTTGAAGGTCAGTCTTACGTCCTCGCTGAGATAAATGCCTTCCAGATTTGAATATTCTTCAATGGAATGAGAAAAATCAAAGAGTTTAAAGTCTGATTTTACAATAACTGAGATGAAAACAGACCAATTAACTCAATTCAGAAAGCAGCAGCCATGTGGTAGTTAAAATAAAGTCACATTAAAAATAGAATATGCTGAGATAAAGAATACAAAACAAAGTATTGACATTACTGTACATAAGGTGTTAGGATGGTGCAGAGCTACAAGGTGAATTATCTGGCAAAAACAAAGCCCTCAACAACAACAGAGGACAGCGAGTGCATTTCACAATAACTGCCACAAAATCTGTTGTTTCATATCGAAAGGACGTCACTGCATGCATGCTGTAGATCAGGTGTGGGCAATCCTGGTCCTCGAGGGCCACAATCCTGCATGTTTTAGATGTTTCTCTTTTCCAATACACCTGATTCAAATGATCAGCTCATCATCAAGCTCTGCAGAAGCCTGATAACGATCCTGATCATTTGCTGTAGATGGAGTTGGATGCTGGCATGATCAGTCACTTTTCTGTTAGACTATGTGTTGAAGTTTCTTTTAGGTTAGTTTCACTGTTTTGTAAATGACCATGGCTCAGGTGGAACATGTGCAGCACTTCGTAGAACTTGACTAAACTGAAAATATGCTACATAAGTGCAGATTACTCACCATGTGGAGGCTGTAAACCACGTGGCTTGTTTCGGGACACAGAGGTGGTTATAAATTCAGAAATTATCGTCAGTGATGTCTCCTTATGTCTCATTTAAGTGTGTAGCGAACAATATAATTCAAAGTCTGATCAAAGAGGTTCCAGTCCTGTTTGTGGAATGTTGAGGCTGTCAATAGAGCATCTTCTGTTTAACCACAATGCTGTGCGTGTACCAGATGAAACTCCTCTAACTTTCGCTGGTATAAACTGGTTAAATGTAGAACGCCATCCAAAGGCTCATCAACACCCAACGTACATGTTGTGATAAAGTGGAAAAGAAAAAATGGCCAAATTTAATCAAAATATGTTTATTTCAGCACAAAATTCAGCAATATGTCGACAAGATGCTGTCTCATCATTAGCAAACACGCTGCATAATATAATATAATATAATACATTTACATTTGAGTGCAAAGAAGGAATCACAGTACAAAACATTTTGCCTTTTTTTTATGTGTGCAAATAACATCAAGCAAAACTGTGGCAAATACATAGTAAGAGAAAAAGAAAAGGATACTTGTGATAATGCTCTCCATCTCTGTATGCGCTTATTTTCCGAAGCGTCCAAATATATGTTAGAAACTGACTTAGAAAAGCTGAGCCGCTGTATGCAAAAGCTCAATCTGACTGCTCAGTTTGAGTGAGTTAAATGAATAACACTGTTAAAGCAAATATATGTATGATGAGTCTGAACACTAGAAAGATGACCACTTGTACCACTAGTTGGCTTGAAATGAATGTAAAACTGAAAGGTGTTTATGAATCTGTTGTTGTTTTTTGATTGTTGATGTCACAAAATCCCTTTTTTTCGTCTATGGTGCAAGCCTATGAGGACATTTTGCACAATGTTTTGTATGATTAATAAATATTAGCACACAGTTGCTACCTGATAGCATTTCTCCCTGTTCATCTTTAATGTAAAACTACACTTAAGGCTTCTTTTTACACCAATGTCTGGACTTTTTCTTACAGCCTGACACGGATTTGACTCTTTATTCAAGAATACATGCGAGAAAGATACCTCAAGTTACTTACTTGTCCCTATACAGCACTGAAGTGTGGTATAACTTTGTCTAATAATAGAATTTGAACTTCAGCATACTGAATGAGACATGCTAGTTTGTAGAAAATGTCATTTTTCATAATGAGCAAAGAAGCCACAGAGATGTACGTCTCCCTTAATGTCTCCTCTGCTTCTGCTTCATTCTTCCTCCATCTCAGACCGTCCTTTTGACCTTCTTCCCTTCATATCCTCCCTGTCCTCAAACTTTGCCCTCCTTACCCAGAGTGTGGTACACCCCCTCTTTCACTTCATGCTTCTTCAGTGCTTCGTACCCACCCTCTCCTCCTCCTCCTCCTCCTCCTCCCGCTGCTACTGCCCCCTCCATCCCCAAAGTGTGGTACACCCCTTCTTTCATTTCGTGCTTCTTCAGTGCTTCATACCCACCCTCTCCTCCTCCTCCTGCTCCTCCTGCTGCCCCCTCCATCCCCAAAGTGTGGTACACCCCCTCTTTCACTTCATGCTTCTTCAGTGCTTCGTACCCACCCTCTCCTCCTCCTCCTCCTCCTCCCGCTGCTACTGCCCCCTCCATCCCCAAAGTGTGGTACACCCCCTCTTTCATCTCCTCCTTCCTCAGTGGTTCATATTCACCACTTTTCTTCTGTGTTCCCGCTGCTTCTGACTGAAGCGTGTCGTATTCGGCCTCCGTCCGCGAAGCCTTCTGCAGCGTCTCATATTTGTCGTCATCGCCTCCCCGTCGTAACTTAAGCGCCACATCCTCATAAATTGCCCCTAAAAACAGAGTGACATGTGTTGCAGGATGTAAGCTGAGGCCTTTACTGTGCACTCAAAATGTGTCAAACAGGTAGGAGATACTCACCTTGGGCATTTCTCCTCCTATGCGATATATAGCATGCCACAGCTACCAGAAGCACAATCACCGATGCAGCGACTAGAACAATTATGATCAGAAGTAGATTTGGTTCTGCAGCAGGGACGTCTGAAACGGGAAGATGTAACGTATCAGGAGTGTGTGAAATGGTTGGAACTGTGACCCTATTTAGGACTACCAGCTCCAGCAGACCAAATAATGAGCAGCCAAACTGAATTGGTATTTGTTAAAAGGAAATGCACTTAAAAGAGGTATTTTGGCGGCTTAATATTGAGCATCCATAAAACCGAGGGACTCGCAGACATTTTGAAACCACATCATACATCAGACCCAGAAAATCCATTCTCATTTGTAACAAATTGCAACTCGATGTGTGGACGTTTATGCTAAAGATTTTAAGTCTCTCGCCTTACGGTGAGATAACACTAACGAGACAATGATGGTTATTTATTTTTTATTTTGGAAGAGACTGGGGAGATCTTAATGTGTATTAATGTGAAGAGGGAAATGATGTTCTTAAGCCGAAGCAAAAACTCACAAACAGGAGCGCTGAGGGAAGTCCTCATGTTGTCCAACACAGCTCTGCAACGAAAGGTACCGGATCCATGTGGCTTTGTATCAGAACTCACAAAGGCCCAGGACTGATGGTGTTCCTTGTAGTACCGGTACGACCATGCGCCAGAGGGACATGATTTGCAGGTGCAGTCCATGTTTTCAGAGAGCTCTGCTTGGACAGGATGTTCTGAAATGGATAAGACAAGGAGACACATTTAAAAAAAAAAAAAAAAAAGGTGTTGATAGAATTTTTTATTTTTTAAATGTCTTTTTTGAGATTGCTGGTTTTGTTTGCATACCTTGGGGAAACACCTCCTGATTGTCAGAAACCTCCTTGACCGG
This sequence comes from Stegastes partitus, assembly GCF_000690725.1. Classification (NCBI taxonomy): domain Eukaryota; kingdom Metazoa; phylum Chordata; class Actinopteri; family Pomacentridae; genus Stegastes; species Stegastes partitus. The sequence continues at coordinate 87,555 of NW_007579632.1, read as the reverse complement.
AGGCCCGCTAGTCCGGGCCATGTATGTGAAGGTGGCATGACACTTATATGTTCCCTCTTCAGAATCTGTTTCGTAGGTACTTTTGTCACTTGTCATAATGATTTGGTCGTTTCTGTAGAAGATGGTCTGGCTGATCCGATCTGTGCCCCGCGCGATACAGCTCAGAGTCAGGCGCTCTCCAGCCACAGCAGGCAGAGGATACATTTCCAGCAATACCCTCTTATCTGGAACAAGATGCAAGCTGGGTTAGTTTTACCCAATGCATTTAAACAAGTAAATAAATACACACTTGCTGTGTCCGAAATCACCTCCTATCCTCTGTGTACTGCACTATATAGGGTGTTCGTTTGCCATTGTGTAGTGCTGTCCGAATGTTAAGTTTCCAAATGCTACACCCTGTATGATGCACTCAATGATCCCACAATGAAAAAGTAGTGTACAGCTGATGGTCACTAACCGAGCAATATGGACCATCATGCACTGTGCGAAAGGAAATTCAAACTAGATGAACGAGAGCGTGAAAACTTGTCATTAAAATGTAGGTAATTTTGATGTGTTTGCACTACGCTGCTACGGCACAACTCGTGGCTAGCAAGTGAAGTAATTAATAGCTCGAGTATTGTCCGAAATGTTCCTTTGCAGAGGTGCTCCCTGCATGCTTCGCTATATAGTGGTCCCAGTGAGTAGGGAGTGAGTGGATGATTTGGGACACAGCCACAGTCATGCAGTCAATCCCAGTCTGTAAATGCTTGTTAGCTTTGTCACCTTGAAATGAAAATAACTGGCTGCCATCATTTTAACTGTTGCAACAAAGTGGCTCCCTTTACCAATAAGATCTGCTGTCACTGCCCGGCAGGTTTTGCCGCCTTTAATTTTCACACATTGGCTGCATTTGTTGAAATTTAACGCACAGGATACGTTGAACCCAGAAGATGACTGACTTCCAAAACAGAAACTGGCATGTAAACTAAATGAAGCCGTAAAATGCTTTTTTTTTTTCTTATGAATGCGTCGAACAATTTGGCTGACGAACCACCGGCTGCTATAAAATTACACATTTTCGTCCTTCCTCTTGAAAGCTGTTCTCTTGAACAACTACCATGATCTGACTGACTGAGAATCCACACAGACATATGCACATTTTCCTCTTTCCCATCCTGATAACTCAATAATTGTGCTGCATGTGCACCACGACCCGGCACTGATCGACTAGTAGGAGGCCTACCTGAGGTCCTGAGAGTGATTTGGTTACTTCTGCATCCTTGAGTACTGTTCGTGCACCAGTAAACGGTCTCGGGGACTGTCAGCTTATTGGTCTGAAAGGGCAGACTCACAGTGTCCTCTTTAAGCTTCAGCTTAATCGGTCTTGTCGTCGTTCCTCTGTTGACCCAGCAGTTCCATCCTTGCAGACCATCCTCGTTCTCAATCTTCAGGATAACCGAGTCTTCTAGTGGCATCACTGGCTGACCTGTCAGGATGGTGAGCGAGGCACTGGGGAGGTATTCTGAAAGGTAAATAAACGAGTTGCACCATTATATGTATGAAGCTTTCCACAAGATCTTTGGGAACTTTTATGTTTCGTGTGGAACATTTACTCAGGACTTCGATGGAGAAACTGTCGCTTCTTTGTCCGTTGCTCTCACATTGATAAGAGCCTGAATGCTGGGGGGAAGCTGCTGGTATCTTCACCATTTTGTTGGTCCACGTGTTTTCCACACCGTCTTTGTACCATTTCACTGGACTTACACCTTCATCACAAGTCAAGTAGAACAAGTCCCCAGTGAAGATCTGTTCGAGCTTTGGCGACATCGAAACTAAAAAGGCAGATGAACAGGAAAAGAAGTCATACACTTTTTTGTTTAGACATTTTGACTTTTTTTTTTTTCATTGTTAAATATAATATAAAATCAAATAGAGGTAAAGAACAGAGGCCTGATAACTTTTCAGCAGGTGTCAATATTGCTTACCGCTTGGCTTTTGCTGACATCTTGCCACGACTGTGAACGCTGTAACAAACAAACAAACAAACTTTATTCTTTCTAGACCATATCAAGGACATATTAGTTTCCTGCAACTATATTGGAATGAAGTCTAAATTCAAAGTGCGTCCCAGTGAGGACACCCGGGATCTTTCTGTGTGGAGTTTGCATGTTCTCCCTGTGGGTTCTCTCCAGATTCTCCAGCTTCCTCCACAGTCCAAAAACATGTTGAGGTTAATTGGTGATTCTAAATTGTCCGTAGGTGTGAATGTGAGTGTGCTTGGTTGTCTGTCTCTAAGTGTAGCCCTGTGATAGACTGGTGACCTGTCCAGGGTGTCCCCTGCCTTCACCCTGAGTCAGCTGGGATAGACTCCAGCCCCCCATGACCCTAGTGAGGATTAAGCGGTGTATTGATAATGGATGGATGGATCTCTATTGATGAATTATTATTTGTTCAATAACACTGTGCTCAAAAAACCAGACACTCTGTATCACTCAGCCACCCGCTTTGCCACAAATACACCCTTCCGCATTCACCACTGCGACCTCTATGAACTGATGAGGTGGCCCTCCCTTCATACTCGGTGGCTTCACCACTTCACCAAGTCAGTTCTGGGCAAGACACCTCCCTACCTGTCCTCTCTTCTTCACGTCGCCCCTAATTCTTATCGTACTAGGTCTAGTGAATACATCCATCTCATCATCCCCCCCCAATACTCCTACTGTTTTTTCCGTAACTCCTTTCACTTTGCAGCAGCTAACAACTGGAACACCTTACAAAACACTCTCAAACTTGTGACTTTGACTCCACTCACCACCTTTAAGCCTAAAATCCAACAGATTGTAGTTGACTGTTGCTCCTGCTGATCACGACTTTACTTACACACATACTTATCAATACCTCATGCATATCTTGTCTCACTCACTTGCATATGATCTCATGCTTCTTACTTGTTTATTTTTGTTCTATGTTTGTGTCTATTTGTGTCTGTAATTTCCATGTGTATTTGCTCCTGCTGGCGCCTCTTGACCAGGTCATGTTTGCAAATGAGAACTGGTTCTCAAACACTAACCTTGATCAAATACCAGATTTAAAGACATTTGTCTAATTTTTGGGTGTATTTCTTTTTTTCCTCTTTTTTTTTTTTTGTCTTGTTGTGATATTGAATTTTCTATCATTGCAGTCTCGCCAATTTTTAATTTATTTTTTTGCTTGTTTGACCTCCGGCATTAGGTTTTGAGGTTTTCTATGTGTCTGTCGGCTTCTATTAAATGCAAAATCTCAGGAACACCTTCAGCAAATTTCTCCTAAATGTTCACCTGAACTCAAGGATGAACCCGTTAGATATTGGTGATCAAATGTCACTGTGACCTCCCATTCATTCCGTTAACTGTAGGGTTAAAATAAACCTCCATGAAATCAATATAAAAGTCAATATCCCCACATAAAAAACACAACATTATGCGTGTACGTGCATCTGCGTAGGTGTCTATTTATTCAACTTTTCAGCTGTGGAGTTCTAATTTGCGCTTTAGCTTGTATTCCAAATATTTGCATCCTTCAACTAATGGAAGACCACAATCTGGCACACAGCATCATGAAACATTAAGCTTAATGCACAAAAATGCTTACTTTAGGATGACCGGGTTAAGCCTTACTACTTTGTTTTAGCACACGTCTGCAGAAAAACTGCCAAATATGCTAAAATGCTAATTCACAGTATTTCAGATAAATATGTTAAATGAATTTCACCACAGTAAATTCAACAAAATGCAAGACATTTTATCTTTTTTTTATTTAAAGAAATGTTGCACTTGCTTAATTGCAACATCAAGGATCAAGTAAAATATTCTGTGTCAAAAGCTTCACATAATTGTCATCATAGTAAAAATAAGAAACCTTCCAAACTACCCAGCAGTCCAGCTTCCTTTTACCCTGGATCTTTCTTACCTGCCAGGAGCAGCAGCTGTTTTCCAGCCCTCATCGCCCAAAACGACACGGACAAGAGTAAACAACACTGTGACAGAGGCACCGAGCACTGACCAGACACTAAGTGGCTGTGGCAGTTATTCACTCATGTTAAGGAAGTTGAGGAGTTGAGGAGGGGGGAGTGGGAAACCACGCAAGTGCTGCAAGAACAAAACACAACATAGATTCTCTGCAAAATTATCTAACAAAAATACTTCCCCTTTGTAATGACATTCCTTTTTACTGTAAGCAAGATACAAAAAAGTCGTCTTCTCTGAACTTACCTTACACCAGGAAATATTGCGTACCATACAAAAAAAGTTGGTTAATGCCTGAGACAAAGTACGCAAGCTTTTCATTTAAAAAAAACAAAACACATAGATGACGTGCAGATAATGTAAATTTACGTTTATTATAAATTTTAAAAAAGTATGTAAAACATGGCTGGAGGCTTGCAGATGACTAATTAATTTACAGAGAGCAGTCACCAGGTTTCATAATTACAAATATGAATTGTAACATGTGCAACAGCTAAAGCTGCACTAAAGGAGGCCTAAAACTGCAGCATAAAGAAGTGAAAAACTGGCAGAAATGCACGAGGCTCAAAAGCAAACGGTGACATAAGACCAATCGAATATCTCTATTAATAGAAGCTAACAATCTAACCAAAAAAGGGAAATAAAATATATAAAGTAAGACCGCTTTGTATGGGGAGCAAGAGGTCGACTGTGAGGAAGCCGTAAAGCTCACATAAAAAAGGAGGGCAAGTTAGGAAGCAGGAGACGTAGTCGTGCCCCAGCAGGTGTCTTCATTAGTCTTCTTACTGCATCCGTATCCAACGCCTAAATCCTCCTGTTAATGATTATGATTTGAAAGATGGTGCAGGTCCTTCAGAAGTAAAGCTGAAGCTCAATCTTTTGACAAATGACCATCCAGCCTCATACAGATCAAAGCTAGAGGTGCGTTCAGGTGACAGCTACCAGAATAATGGCAAATATATGCAGGCGTTCAGCAAGACGGCAACTGAGGATCATGCCTGGTGCTTATCATTTACATGTTGCAATTTTGCCCCGTGCATGTGATTAATGCAAACTAGATGCTGGAGTATGAGATTGCCTGATACATGTGATGCGTCCCATCTTAATCAGATCACTGCTGAGGGCTGCAAAGATACATCAGCTGCATTCTGAGGAGCCTCCTGGAAGCTCATTAAGACATGCAGCACTTTTCACTCTAGTTAACCCCCTTTGCCCCAAAGGCATGTTTTCTTTTTCTTTTTTTTTATGGAAAAATGACATAATTAAAGCCCAAACCTGTAAAAAAAAAAACACACAGAATAGTTTGTTTTTGAACTTTCTGAAAGTCCTTGAGCAATTTATGTCTGATCTGCAGTTCTATCAGGAAAAACACTAATCCAAGCTTATGTTTTTATGTATTTATTCTAGATGTCAAGTTTTTTTTAATTTAAATTGCCAATAATAAGCTGTTTATATGAACTAGACTCTGTAACCAACAAAAATTCTCAGTACATGATTGACTCAGCT
>NW_007579632.1:78894-81238 GCF_000690725.1 Stegastes partitus | reverse complement strand
ACAGCCCAGTCCAAAAACATGTTGAGGTTAATTGGTGATTCTAAATTGTCCGTAGGTGTGAATGTGAGTGTGCTTGGTTGTCTGTCTCTAACTGTAGTCCTGTGATAGACTTGTGACCTGTCTAGGGTGTCCCCTGCCTTCACTCTAAGTCAGCTGGGATAGACTCCAGCCCCCCTGCGACCCTAGTGAGGATTAAGCGGTGTATAGATGATGGATAATGGAGGAAAATTTAGATTTTTCTTTTTTAGGATTTAAATTGTGCTTTTTCCAGAGAGGAGCAGGGTCTTAAATTAAAAAAAAAAAAAAGAATCAACAGCGAGTAAAAATGTGACAAAACAAACTAATATGATGTGAAATGTATTGTAAGTATTGCCTCTGAGGTTTCCATGGCACCAGTAGATGTGTCTACTGTTGCAGTTGCTGTAATTATTATGCCCAAACTGCCTTTCTGCTTTTCATTTAGTTTCTAAGAAAAAAAAAAAACTAACAAAAAAAGTTTCTGCGAACACGAGGAGACACAGCCTCAGCTGCTTGTTGCATCTGTCCTTACACAGACCAAAAGCAGAAACTGGATGAGACATATTGGGCTGGCTGCTGTGACCACAAGACTTTAAGGTAAAAAGGGCTTGAACCTCTATGTAGAAAAAATCAGGTTCAAAAACAATGCGCTGGACATTAGATTTAGGAAACGTCTTTCTCAACACAAACAGTTACACAGCACTTTGAAATCAGTTGTTTTGTGCAGATCAGGACATTTTTATGTTTGATGACATCCTGTTGCTGTGATAAGGAAAGAAGGACTGAACGCAAGCTGAAGTCTTTCCAGCAACTTCTGCTTTTTTTTGCAGTGTTGTGCGAAAGAAGAACTGCTGCACTGTTCAGCCTATCTGTTAAACAGCTGACCATGAAGAAACTAATTTGTTCTTTCTCTTTCTGAGAATTCAAACCAACAGTTTCATTCTGTGCAAGATGAACTTCCTGCAACACGTGCCAACAGCAGTGTGCAGCATGAAAACCCTGATCCTTTAGTCTAAATTAAATGTCCCTATTTCTTTTTTTCTCTCTTCTTGTCACACAGTGTTCTGTCTCATTGCTCACCTTTTCAAAAGTCTGTGTTTCAGTTGCTTGAATTGGCCACCAGAGTCCAGCACTGCATCGGTTTTTGCTTGAGAAAATAACACATGAATGAGGCCTTCCAGCAGGTTTGAGCCTGTTTTTCACCGACTGTGCCTATACAGTGAGCAGATCTTTCATTGCACATTACAACACAAAGGAGACATTTCATTTTAAGCGTGAATAACTCCATTCATGGTCGTGAATTTTCAAATCAGTCTGCGATTTAAGCACTCACTAGCCTCATAATGTGACTGCGTTGTTGGAGCATTATTGATGTAAACTGCTTTGCAATTGTAGTTGTTTCAAAAGCACTCGCGCTGAAAATGCACAGACATCATTTTATACGTCAGACCAGTGATTTAAAGCAATACTTTCTCCGTGCTTCAAATTCATAAATCAATACTTTGTCTCGCTCTCATTCTGCCCTCTACTCACGTCTCTTCTTCTTTGTTTTCATTCTGGCTCTACTTTACCTAAAGCGAAAACGCTGCACTCTCAAAAACACACAAACACACATAAAAAAAAATAAAAACCCAAGCCAGCGTGTTCCTACTACTGTGTGCTCCATCTGCCCGTGACCCACTTTTCTCTCCTTGCTTTTGGCATGAGGAGGGTTAAAAGAGAAAGCAGGAAGAAAGCTGGTTTTCTCAGAAAAAGGACATTGGGCAGCAAAGACGGAGGAAGCACCGAGATAGGACGAGAAGTGTGGTGAATATATAGCATAGAGAGGTGCACTAATAAAGGAGAGCACCCACTAGAGCTCTTATCAAGGGTTACAATGCCGGTGTCATGTCGTCCTTAAGAGGCAGGATATGGCAGGATTCATCTACATCTCCTCTTAGCAGAGGCGCATTAATGTATTTTAGCCCAGCTTTCCTTCCTCCATCCTTCTCTTTGATGGGCTCTAAAAGCAACCATAAACCAAGCATAAGGACATTCTTTTTTCACTCAAACACTTCAACTGCATAATTCACTGAAACAGTTATTATATAAACTTACATGGTGCCGTCACACATATCCAACATCAGAGTAACAAGTAGATCATTTTTTAAGTAATTAGTTTATTATTTGTATGTGTACATATTGATCATGCAACTTTTACTGTTTTTAAAAAAAATATATCACATTTTGCCTTTTCTGGACATGTTACGGTGTAAAAATGGACAACCTGCCACACTGGGTTACAGGTTTTGGGGAAAAACCAGGATTTGGTTTGTTCAAGCCATAG
>NW_007579632.1:41694-78425 GCF_000690725.1 Stegastes partitus | reverse complement strand
AAGTCTATGGGAGCCAGGGCTTTTTGGAGCCAGCAGCTAGCGGACGTAGTGATATTGCAGGTTTTTGACACTTCCGGGTTGGCTTCATTTTTCAGGGCCGGTTGCTACGTCCATCTTTTATACAGTCTATGGTTCAAGCTCAGTTCTGTCTTGTTATTTAGCTTCTTAATGATAGCATCCGCCTCCCTGTACCACCAATACAATTCAACCCATCACTATTGGTGTGAGGTTCAGTCAGACCGTTCTGCAGCCCAGAGCGTCCTTTAAGCAGGCACCATACCTGCTTTAACTGCTTTGGAACGAGCAACATGTGCCAAAGTTTTCACAGTAGGATCCACAAGCCTTTTGACCGACACCGAACTGGTTCAGCTTTTGTTTGAAAACAAGCTCCCATTCCACCAAAAATATAATGGGTTAGTTGCAAGCCTAGAATACGGGTTCTAAGCGAGAACCAGATGCCAGTCAGATCTGAAACCAACCAAATGGGGAAGAAGCGTCAACATTTTGTGTCAATATGCACATTTGCTGAATTTCAGTCGCAGCTTGAAGGCTTTGCTTGGATAAACAAATTGCATGCACAACTCGCCGGTGAGATGGCGAGAACTGCCACCTACCGGACTCGAGTGTGGAACTAATGCCGAACCGAACCCGCTCTCTGTCGATTTAAAAGCCCCAACAGATGTAGTCACCCCTTGAGCTTATCACAGACGGACAGGCACGGCCAGGATTCATCAGGACTGGACTGGCAGGGTGTAGAGACATTTAAATACATGAACACAGCATCACTATCACTTTCGACTGTGTACTTGTAAAATTAAAGCCACCCTCTCCAGCACCGAGTCCTCGCTCCAACATGTGTGCTTGAAACCCCCTACCTCGCCATCTCTCTGGAGTTAGAATTGGGGGGCTCCGTGAGTTCAACAATTTTTGTAACTAGTCAAAGCCAAATATCTGATGCTCACACCCACTTCACACAGTGGTTGGCCAAGTGTGGGGAGATGAGAAATTAGGTAGGTTTAAAACATCTCTCTGAAGCTCTGTTTTTTAAATCATGGAACAGCTACTTTAATCACAACTGTGCACAGCAGTATGGAGCCTGTAAAGGATAGATTGTTTGATAGCAGCACCGTTATCCTCATTTGGAACAATTATCACGTCGTGCCCCTCTCTGCAGTTGAAACTGGGGGCGGTTTTTGATATGAGCATCTTCAGACATGGTGGGAAGATGTGCATGTGTGCCAATAATACCCCAACCTTTGGCTAACATGTAAGCACGGCTGGTCTGTGCAGAGTAAAAGCAGTCTGTGTTGGCTTATTTAAAAGAAATCTATGCTTTGTGCTTTTAAGCTTTCGCTCTAGGCTGGAGTAAATGAAACCACAATTTTATAAAATTGGCTACAAAAAGAATTTTTTTAGTTCTTAACCCTGATTTGTCGCTTACTGAGAGCGCCTTAAATTCATCTGTGCAGGAAAAACCCTGCTGAAGTTCACACAGAGGTCAGATTTAATCTTTTAAGATGAGGTGTTGAGGTGGAAAAATGAAAAGTTTTTTTTTAAAAACCCATTAAATTACATGTATTTTTAATTTTTATTTTTTTAAACCCATTTAATTAAATATATTTTTTAAAAATTTATCAGCTTATTTAACCCTATTCAGGTCTTTTGGACCCCAGACCATTTAGCTTTGGTGACAGGTATTGTTTTCTTATTTTTGAAGATTTTTTTTCAATATAAAAAGATGAACATTTATCATGTGTTTGGAACCAAAAATATGTCAACTTATCAGAAAATGTATTAAACATAGTGTAAAAGTCTATAATGGATACCAACAAGTATTTTACACATATTCTTTCTTGAGGTCCAATAGACCCTGAAAGACCTTCTACATATGGCAACAAAGTCCTGAATAGGGTTAATCTTTTCATCTAGTTGTGTATTTTGTGTTTTTTATGTAAAGCAGCTTGCATCAATTAGACTTGTACTATAGCTGGTAGATAAATACTTTAGTCATCTCCTTGGGGAAATTCAAGGTACCCAGTAGTTTACACATGTTGCATCCAAGATAGACAGAGAAACTTACAAACACATCCTGAAAATTGTTAGTATTGACACTAAGGTGAAGAATTGCTGGTTTTTACAATAAAGTAGAGCATTTTATCATCACTGTAACATGTAGCAGCATCACCTGCCTTTATCTTTTATATTCACCGCAAAAAGAACAAACGTATCAATGGGAAGACACCAAACAGATCTTTGTTATCTCAACGATGACCTCTCAGCATCGAGGATGCGGAGGGGGGCAGCTGTGAAGTGTCCAAACCCATCAGCAGTATATGTGAGTCAGGCAAACATAAAAGGGTTGGGAATCGTATCATAGGACGAGTGAGAGCGCGTTTGATTGATAGAGTGGCCGGAATAATGAGCGAGAGACGGTGGAGGGGTTAGAATGTGGTGGAACAGTGAAAGACAAGAGCACCGAGTGAGAGAGAGAGAGAGAGAGAGAGTAATGAAGAAAATTGGGGATAATTGAATAGGAGAGCACTTGGGTGTGAGGCAAAAAAGAAGCTGAGAGAGCAACTGACAGATAGATGGTGAAGAGTCGGTACACAGAGAGGAAGGGGAGCGAAGGAGAGAGATCAATCTAGCAGCAGAAGTAAGACGGAGAGAGAGAGAGAGAGAGAGAGTATGAATGTGTGTGCAATAGAGAGAGAGGGAGAGCGAGAGAGGGAGAGAGAGCAGCTATAGCAGGGCACAGAGTAGGTGAAAGAGTGTGTGTGAATGAAAAAGAGAAAGAGAGGCTGCACAATACAGTGGCTCAGGCTGGCTCACACCGATGCATATTTAAAGACTAGAAGGCATGAAAATGTGATTTTGAAAGAGAGAGAAAAAAAGCAAATCACTTTTTTTTTTTTCCTTATTTTTTTCCCTCATCTATATTTTATCAACTGGATCTTTCTCTCGTTTTTTTTTGATCCCCGCTCTCTTTTGACTCTCTTTGTGGTTTATCAAGGAGGTCACTGCGGATACAACAAGGAGCAACACAGCCTGAACTGCAGACTACAAGGTATTTACTTTTTTATGCTCACCGACTCTGATTTGTTTTGGTTGGAATGAACCTGAAGGGCTGCTGCGTTTATCTCACAATCAAAGTAACGGGAAGTGTTCGTGTTAGAAAAGTAAAGAAAAATTGCATTGGTAGTGTGTGTGTGTGTGTGAACTCTAAACTGGATATGAAGAATAAGCAATGAATTGAATTATGTTCAGCAGCAAGGTGAAAGTCCTTTCAATAGAAGTGGGTGCTGCTGAAATTGTGGCAGAGAAGAGGAGGAGGGGGGGGACATGTCCTCTGAGGTCTGATTCACATGTTTTATGTAGGTGGGGAGGAAGAGCAAAGTGGGACAGAAAAAAAATGCAAAGATCACAGAGCCTTCAAAGAAAACTCTATAGTAATTGTGCACATTACTCCAGAACAGCTTAAAGGCTGATTAGCGAGAGCAGACTGCTCTATCCTGAAATGCAAATAAGCTTTATTAGATTTTCAGCATCGGGAATGAAGGTTATTTAGGTGTGTTTGCTTGCAGTCGATGTAAATGATGCGGGTTCAGTGAAAAAGAAAAAGGTTTGCTGCCAGAAATTTTCTCGTGACCACGGCGGGCAGAGCTGCTGGAAAAAGTTAATTTCTCCAAATGAGCCTTTCATGCTGAATCCTACTTTAGAAGCATAATTGAATTCCTTGTGACTGGTTGAGACCTGGATTCATGTAAATCGTTCCATGTCCATTGTGACTCATAATTGTACACTTCGGTATTTTACAACTGCTTCCCCACAGCTACAAAGTAGGTTATGACCCGTAGTATGGCAGTGATACAAGCACAGAAGAAATGTGGGGGATAATTTATGTAGATAACTAAGTTTGAACTCAGTCTGGGAGTTTGGCACAAAAAAAAAAAAAAAAAGAATATTAACACTTGTGCTTATGTAAAACCTACATTTATGTAATGCCTATAATAATACCAGCCAGACACTTGCAGCGTTGAACTGGATGAGTTCAAAGTGAAAAGGCGTTGAAATGGAAAGGTGAACGGAATCAAATTGGAGCTCATCAACACCCACAGTTCACACACTTCTTCAGCTGCAACTTGTCAAAATCTGCTCGCAGTATTTATGGTGTCAGCTGGTGGAAAGGTGGAAACCCTCTAAAGATCCCTGAGAACCAACTGCATGCAGCTACACACACACACACACACACACATAGACACACACACACACCTAATTTATTCCGGGCCTGGTTGAAACAGAGTGTTACAGTACAAGCTTGTGCTGTGCACCAGTGGTGTGTTCCAGCTCTGTGCACTCTCATCCTATAGATACAACATAATTGACTTTGCACAGCCTCCTAAGACCTGCCCCGCACAATGTAGTGCACAACAAGCAATACTGCCTTTAAAAAGCATCTTTTTCTATTGGAGAATTGCGCCGTGGGGAATTCATTTAGAAAAAAAAAAAACGAGGGAGAAAATAAACAAACTGGGCAATTTAGAGGCGAGTGGGCACACAGTAAGATTAATGGCTTCCTCAAAACACAGAACAATTGATCATAATGGAACAAAGGGAACGGGGTGACGTTATCAATGCCAAAAAGGGACTGAGCGATTATACGTAATGTGTGGGTAATGCCAAAAGAGAATGTGATTATGAAACAATTGAGTGGAAGATGAAAGACGGTAAACACAAAAAAAACCGTCCAGACGGCTTGATGTGTCAGCGGAGATGTGTGTCTTTCTAATTCTGAATATTCCCACCACAACTGTCTACTTATTTGCACTGCATCCCGTCCTGTCTCACGCTGTTCTCTCCTGCCCGGTCCTGTTCTGTCCTCTCCGATCACTGCAGGGGGAGAGGGAGTCGATAAACAGGCTGGTCAGTGTAGCAGATGTGACAATGCTATATAGTTCAGTAACTCTCCAGGGTTTGGTATGGAGAGAGTGTAGGACTAAAGACAGACACGCTGAGGGAATATTTCCAGTGACAAGCTGGCTGCTATGAAGGAGCACAGCTAAGCTCTGTTAGCTGCAAGCTGCTCCTGTAGCCAGAAACGCAAAACCCACAACAAAATGTTAAATTTTAAATCAGTCCCGCAGGAGCGTTAAACTGGGATGCAGCTGTATGGAGCGATGAAAAACCAACATATAAGCAAAAATGCACACATTCAAATTCACACACGTTTTCGTCAGCTTGCAGTTTGCGGACAAACACTGCGAAACCTGTACAGACATGACACAGGCCCTCCTCTGTCCAGCGTTTACTCTCATCATCAAACAACCTTGAGCAGTAATATTATGTTTAAGTAAAAATTAGCATCCAATATGGTTTTTAATGAACGTCTAATTGTTATTTGTGGAACTGGAAGAGGCTCATTGTTGTGCTCATTAAGAAGGAGCGCTAGAGAAGAGCTGTTTCCCCTGACTCTGCAGGCTTTTCATTATTACATACAGGGAGATTTCCCCCAGGGGAAAGATCTGGAGGATTGCCGTAAGCCATGAAAAATAGAAGGCAGCAAACTGCAGCACAGCTACCATTATGAAGAGCTCAAACACCTCCAGCTTTACGATTTCTCAACGCAACTTTGAATTAATGAAAATCCAGGTGCCGGCGTCTCGCACAGAGACTGGATATGAGACGCGCCGATTACAGCGTCTTCACAAGGAAACAATATGTACTTGGCAGCTGTTAAAGCACAAGTTAGAGTTTAAATTATTTAAATCTTGTAACACACAGTGACAGGGCTTTAGCACAAGTGGGTGATCGCGCATCTTTACGTCTTAGCATAACTTTTTTTGGCTCATTAACCTCACCTGATGTAATGCAATTTGTCAAAAGCAGGTGTTAAAACAAATGCTTCCTGTTAAATATCTTGAATAGAAAGTGCACATTTAAAAGTTTGGATGAAGGTTCTTCCTCAAGTGGTGATAAATGCATCTTAAGTTTCCTCATGCTTCCTCCTTCCCTCTTGGTTTAGGTTTATCTGTTTGGTTTAGAATAAAGTTTTATGACTAACTTCATTAGTTGGGGTTATAATATCAATTGCACGGCATAAAGTGACGGTGCAAGGTTGAGAATGAAGGGTTTTCCAGTCTGTAGAACCAATTACACTCCATTACATGAAAGATGGACGAGCTGTAATGGGACCTGACAGGCATCGACATGGCCCTCACTTTGTCAGCCATGTCTAACAGCATTTATTAGTATCTTGTTGACTTTTGTCTCTCAGTGTTACCTTTTATGTCACTGGACGTGCAAGGTAAGTGAAACTGTCACCAGTGGACAGTCTTGTGTGTGTGGCTCTTTACCTGCCATCAAATCCACCCTAAAGCCTTAAACCTGCGCTCATGTCCGTCTGTCTGACTAGTTTGTCTGTGGCCTGCTTTCATTGTATCTGAGGCCTGAGGTGTTTTGGTGGGAGCTCTGGGACGAGTATAAAAAGAAAAAGACGCCCTTGAAAGAGGTACTTGACGCGAGGAATTCTATAGATGGTCTGTTTTAGTAGAACTGTCCACGTCTTCCTATTTTGTTGGTGACCGTTTTCTGTTTTCATGACATTTTAGAGCACTTTTTTGTCACTCCATGCGAGCAGACGGGACATTTGTGTCGACATGTTAGCATTGCACCAACTATGCACTTCAGGTGATGTAGTCCAGGTCAGATTAGATGCAACACGAGTGCACGTGGATCTAAAATGTGGTGTCATGTAAGTCATTGCTCCAGGACACCACTTTAGCGCTAAAAAAACTATTAAGCGTTGGCCCACGTGGATAAGCTCATTAACAGCAATAATAACTTCCAGTAAGACATGGAATGTTAAGATGCTCTAAGATATTAAATGCACTTCATTAATATACTATTAGGATTGAAAGTACAGATCAAGTCATATTTGCAAGATTTAAAGTCCTCGAGTCTGTGGAAGAGGTGTTCCTCACGGGGAGATCAGAGTCACAGGAGAAGTATTTGATATTTAACTGATAATATAGCATTTAGTTTTGTTCTTAGTCCCATTCAGTGCTTTGGGATATACGACAGAACTCTGCTACACACAGCTTCACGTAGCTCTAACTGATGAAAACGAGGTCACGGGCCAGAAAAAGTAAAAGTTGAGAAACCCTTATTTAGGGATTTCTGTTGTCGACAAAGGAGCTTTAGCTGCTGTATCAGACAATGTTTACGGCAGAGGGGGAAGTCTCGAAAAAAAGCGCAGGGGATGTTCGCTCCTAAATCTGTGCTGCATTGAGGTCTCCCGGCCCATCCAGCCAAGTTTAGCCTGAGCGAGGCCCTCGGTGCACGCTCCACCTGACCCAATTATATCCAGTCTGAGGGGAAAGATAGCCCACTTTGATCGCACACGAGACCACCGGCCAAGCTCGGGCTGACTCGGTCCTGGCGCTTAATGCTGCTTTCTGCCCAACATTTTTCCAGGACAGATGTGTTGCTTAAAGAGTCCAACTGCAGACTATGTGTGTGTGTGTGTGTGTGTGAGATCAGGCAGCATGTGTGAATGCGCATACAACACGTGCTCGGAACATCAGGCGAGCGGCGTGTAACCTATGAAGCAAACTGTGGCCCCCTTTTTTCCTAAAAAAAGATGGTCCTTGGTGGTGCTGGGAGGGATCGAGCTGGAACGCACATCAAAGGAGTGGGATATTAATTGTGAAATGGAAAGCTGGGGGTAATTATTTTAATCATCCGTTTAATTACTGATTAGCGGGGTGATCATTTTTGTTAGATTTGCAACAGATATGCAATTGATTAAAAGGCATCTGTTTGTGTTGGATAGCAGCATCTCCGCCACAAATCTGTGGGTGCATAGAGGATGGATCTATTGCTGCTAATGTGCCCGTAAAATTAATCAGAAATGCTATGATTGTCAATTAAGCACTTGCATTTCATAGGAATTTATCAAGCGTTGAATTAATTAGCACCTGAAAATGTCAGTAAACCGTACAAATAGTTTAAAGATCCTCAATTAATATGATTTTTTTTAATGGTTAGTTTGATACTTCAGAGAAAATAGATGTTAAAACTTACAAGATTGTCTATTATATCATGCTTTGGCGTTAACTTTTATGAGTGCTGATGCTCTACACAGGAGGGTACCACTTATCAAACCCCAGCTTAGCCCTTCCCCCATTAACTCCCACGTCAGAGCGCCACCTCCAGACCTGACGGCTAGCGCAGCGCTGCACCATTCATATAAAACTAAGTGCCCTCTCCCCCCGTATCTGTGACTCACTCCATCCATCGTATGTTGGAGGAGGCCTCGAGTGTTCCTGACAGCTTCTTGTCACCGGCGGTATGAAAGAGGCTGAAGGGTGGAGACCCAGTCAAAGAGAGGGATATAGAGGACAGAACTTGGCCGCTCCACTTTTGCAGGACGTAAAAGTGGGACAATCTGTTCCTTGGATGATCTCCAATTCTACTTTCCGGGGACCGATACACTGAAAATATATCTATACACATGCTCTGTCCTACATAGGGAGAGAGTGACTGAGAAAGAGAGAGAGAGAGAGAGAGAGAGAGATCGACAAACTGAAACAACATGAGCTGAACTGACTGTCCATTCGGTTTGTACAGTACATTGTGCTGGGACTGAATTTCCTTGGCTAAAAGAAGAAGAGAAACCCTGCAGCACACGAGGGTGACACCATAAATGTGAGATATTTTAAGATGTGACATGGCATAGTTTAATAAAACTAAAGTAACGGTGCTAGATCCTGTGGAGATCCAACATTAATTTGTATTGTTCACAATTAGGAATGCCACAAACTTGAGTTTAACTTATTAGGCTTAACAGGGACTTGTTTATTAGGGAAAACTAATGAACCAAATAAAATCCAAAGTGACGGCAGCTTTGCCGAAAGTGAGATGTACAAAAAATATGTGAGATGAGGCAAAGATGAATGGAGAGGAAATTTATCAGAGACCTCTCTCCGCAAACCTCTCCATCCATCCATTTTTGCTTTCCAGGTGCTTAAGGAGGGTATCCATCTCTGTCCTCGTTACCATGATTAATCAGTTCCTGACTCTTCATCTGCATTTCACTCCATTTCCTCACTGTCTGTGGACCCACATCCGACCAGATCTATTGAAATTTTCTCTTTGCGACTTCTAAGTCAAACTTCAGGACTGGATTCCTGTGGTGCAAACTGACTCGCCTGCTTCTGAGATCTACAGATGTCCCTTTGTTCTCCTCTTAGAGTGCATGCCTGTTGAAATTTTTAGGTTTGGAGCTCGTGAGAGAGGGAAAAATGCAATTGTGAGATATTTTTGAATTGTAGTGTTTCACTGTGATAAAATATTTTTTCATTGAGAGCCAGCTGCTGTGGATAAATACAGTTATATATTATAACCTGCCATGGCCTAGATCAATCTAACAATCAACTACATCAGGGCAACAAGCTCCCTCTAGCTTTAAAAAAATAAATACAAATTTTACGTGCATCATTTCAAACATTTGTTTTTCTAAGTGTGACAGAAAGTCAACATGAAAATTTTCCGCCTGAAGCTGCTGTAGGGATTTCCAGCCAGAAGTACTTGCTGATGACCTAATCATTCTGCATTAGGTGAGTAAGTAATCTCTGGAGAACATGTGTGGGTGTTCCACAACTGTTCACCATCCGTAACGCTAACCCTACACACGTATAACAATCGTGAAACTTACGCTGGTTGCAGAGCGGCCACTTTGAATTAGGAACGCCCACTCTTGTTATGCAGAGACCTCTGCTTACATTAGGTCAGGCAGCATATTCACTCATGCACACCAATTTGTTTAGATGTGTGTTTAGTTTATGCTATAGAAATAGTAGCAAATGAGATATCCACCGCATATAATGACTTTTTGCTTGTTTTAATGACTTTAATTGACCACATCGAGAGATGAGCTTTCACTCTTATCTTTTCTACCAGATTGTTTCTCCAGGATGTTGTATTTCCAGGTCTGGGCAATAAAGTGGTAGCAATGTGTTCTGGTGTCATTAATAGAAAATGACTCCATAGAATATCAGATGCAAACCACAATTAAACGAACACTCAAAGTTCAGCTGTATGATCAAACCCCGAGTGCGCCCCTACCTGGCTCATTACCAACCTATCACACCTTGATGAATTGCCCTGCACTGTAGTGGAGGCTGTGGTCTAAAAACCCCACAACGCTTGCTTTCTTAATTTAATGTGTATCGAGGTGAGATCATTCCTTTTCCTCTATTTCTAATGACGTGAGTAAATAAAAGGCCAATAAAAGTGATTATTAATAATTGATATTGGCTGATAAAACATTTTATCCTGCTGTATTTGTGAACTATATCGCCCGGCCCTATGTAGTTCCACAAGTAAGATTCTCTTCGCAGCAACACTTGTCCTCACAGTTGCAGAGCAGCGACTGCAGGAACATCGTGTTTCCTGAAGTACATCTTCTTTCACCTCATTCTTGTCGTCATTCAGCTGTTGAGCTTCCAGAAAGTCGCTCTCACACATGTAAACAAACCGAGCATGTCTGGATGAATATGCAGGGCGAGTGGGTTTGCTGAAAAATGAAAGCATAAAATTGTTCATGTGAACATTTCTGGGAAAGCTGCAGGGAGCTTTTTGCTTGGATATACAGTATTCACATACTGTTTAATGCCATCTGGACTGCAAGGTTAGCGTGACCCAGAGATTTTTTGCTGAAAACAATGGTCAGGCACTTGTATAAACATTGTTTTTCGCCCACTAATTATGTGTTCTGGCTATACCGGCCATTAACAGATTCTTTCCTAATGCACTTACAGCATAAGTAATGAGGGCCATACTGTGTTAAATAAACTCCAACATTTATCTGAACCTAAAATAAAGCTTCAGCAGTCAAATCTACACAAATCAGTGCATCTTTCAATGCAAGTTCTTGTATGAAATATTCTCTTTGTGTTAAGATGCAGCTCACCAAGAAAACACTGCAAATGTAGAATATATTCCTTTCTTGTGCTATATGCAGCCCATACTTGGAGGTGTAGGGTGCAAGAGAGCAATACAGGACAATTATAAAATAATCCTGAGGACAAATAGTCACACTAAAGGACAATTCTAGTGAGAGGCTGAGAGGAGGAAGAGGCACAGCATACGACAGTGAAAATGAGATTTCTGCAAAAAGACTGTTCTGTCAGGAGAGTGAAAATCATGTTCTTCTCCCCAGAGTCCCAAGAGGAAGAAAAGTCAAGTCTAGTTGAGAGATGATGGCCAGCACAGGGACCGGAGAGCCAAACAGCTGGCAAAAGGAACTGACTAAGTCTGGGCTATTGTTGTTGCAGAGCGTAGGAGTTGAGTGACTTGATGAGAAGGCAAAGACGAGACAAGATCGACATCCATGATGGCTGAGGAGAGAGTTTCAGGACGTGTGATTGGGGTTGCCATTGTTGTAATCATTTCTTTTCCACAAGACTCATCCTTTCATCCTGGATTTATCCTTGTGTGACTTTTTTTTTTGTTGTTTGCCTCTCACCCCTCTTCCAGCCACGGCTGTCCTCCCACACCCCCTTTTCTTTTTTTTTCTCTCTCTCTCTCAATCTGATTACTCTGCTTTATGCAAACTACAACTCTCTCTGTCTTTCTCTCTTGTGTATTCCCCTTTCGCTTTTACATCCCAATTAGTTGGATCCTGTCTACTCTCAGCCTGTCCTTCTAGTTCCTTATCTTGCCTAGTGCAGACTCAACGTTGTTCAATATTTGATGAGACTTTGTTCATAAATCAGCCTACTCTATTCCCCGTAGTGTACTTGAATGATAGTGTTAATCTCCGAAACCTTGTGAGTGTTAACACGCCGCTCTTTGTCAGCTTTTAATTTGAGCAGCTTGCGGCCTAAATTGTGATCAACTCTGCACATGTAAATCACACTTAGAACAATGACCAGAGGTGGGTCCCATCATGTGCTGCCCTCACTATTAAATGTGTGTTGAATATGGATTGATAATTGAACCGCTGAGCTCTCTTACGGCTGCACTGATAAGCATTGAGACTCTTAACTTTATTGCCAGCAGTAAAAAAAAAACTTTAATGAAGAAAGTTTTAAATATGTTAACCAGCCACATAATTTTCCCCAAAACAATTGTGGTTATTGCTTTCAGTGCTTATTCATTTATCAGCTCTCCTTTCCCAAAGGTATCCTAAGTGGGGTTTTTTTTCTTCCCCCAAATCCTCCCTCAGTTTTCTCCCCCTCCAGACTCCTCTGGTTTATTTGCCCTGACAGACATTGTGTTTGCGTTGAAGTGGCCCACCCTGTCACTCTCAGAGAGTCTTGGGGAATCGACCACAGTCACTCCTCCTTCCCTCTGTGCGAGCTTTTCTCCCAGAAATGCTCAACTAGCAGACTTCCTTTAGGCTGGTGAGACACGAGCAGAGCAGGATTGGCTCGTTTTGCATACATCCAGTCAATCATTCAAACAGTGCTGACTCTATAATTATGTCATTTAAAATACGACTAATCTGAAAGATGCTGTGAATCTTATTTGTGTCGTTTCATCGCACGAAGCAGTCGTGGTTTCATTGTTGTATGTATAAACCAGTTTGTAAAATCAGATTTCTAGGTCGATCTCTCTCTATCTCCTCTGATTTTTTTTTAAAGTGCACAAATTTATTTTAGACATTGATTAAAGTTTCTTTCATTCTAGGCCAAAAACCGAACTAATTTCAACGCAGTGGTTCCCAGCTTGGGGGTCAGAATCCCCACAAAGGGATACCAGATAAGAAAAAAAAAAGAGAGTAATGATTCAGCAGTACAAGGAAAGAGAAGAAAAATAGTTCTGCAACCAAATATGCATTTTGTTTGTATTTATTTTCTCAGAGTTTCCAGTTTTCGTGAGCCAGTCGGTACACATATATATGCAATAACCATAGTTCATACTTTCAAGCCTCAATACTTTACCAGAAACCTAATTCTGATGACTAATTATAACTCATACTAGAACTAACACTAAACTAACACTAACCTCAGCCAACCAGCTTGTTGTTATTGAAACAATATTTAATCCTCACAAAATGTACAAATCCATTTTCAGCTGTACAACAATCAGAGGTGGAGGCAACACAAGCAAAAAACATTTTTAGTTTTCAAGTCCCAGCATCAAGTAGTTAAGCAGTGTTCTCGTTGCGTTGTTGTTGACATGGGTATACTCTTCATCAAATGTTTCTGTTGGATGTCTGGCTATTGGCTCGCTTCTTCATCTCTACATTATTATTTATGTCAATTGCAGGCCACTGTAAGCTGTGCCAGACACCTGTCGATGTCCTTGGTCCCCGATAGAGGTTGATAAGTCAAAAGTCATAGATCACTTAATGCCCCTTTAACCTTCATCAGCACCATGTTCTCTGCATATTCTAATAATAACCGACTGAAGTATCTGCATGTTGGTAATCTGTGACTGAATGAGTTTAGATCTGTGTCCTAATTCGACTTGTGTCTCCATGAGTTCCATCTGCCCCATCTGAGCACTCTGATACCCATCTATTTCAGACTCCCAACTCATATGATATTCAGAGCACCAAACTGCCAATGAGACAGTGGGAGATTCCTTGCGTCATTCACCATCATTAAGGCGGCTGTTGGCAATGGTCCAGATCTGCATGATGGCAAAGCCCCTGTAGCCAGACTTCACCACAGAAAAACCCGGACAAAACATATGGAGGCGCCAGTATGCCAAATCTGAAGCACTACGAAGCAATGAAACCATCTTAAAGCAAAAATCCACCCAGCAACACTTTTGCTACTGTTTTACAACAGTTGTTGGTGATGCAACTGGTGTATCTCTGAGTCCATCTGATTATTTTGTAGTACTTTGTTCGTCCTGCAGGTAACTGACATCATGTCAATCAAGAGATGTTCCACTTAATGTCAACTGAGTTAAACAGCAGGAAAACTGTCTTTAACATCGGTAGTAAGGGCCTCTTCAGAGACTTGGTGCTTACATTCATGAAGGAAGAAATCAATATCACATGAAGTAGTTGCTCCACTCAGTGAGCCCTCAGTGTTCTCCTTTCCTCTTGCTGCTCACCTCTTACCCCGATCTGTTGAGGCAGACAGACGCCCACCCTGAGTCTGGTTCTGTTGTAAATTTCTTCCTGTTAAAAGGGAGTTTTTCTCCCCAGTGCGTCGAAGTGCTGGCAGTACTGGAGAACTGCCTCAACTATATTGCAAGAATTTGACCTTTCTATGTAAAGTTATGTTATGATTGGGTGCCGTATAAATAAAAGTAAGTTGAATTTTAAAAAATGACCAAAAAACCCAACCTAGGGCATCAAAAACGTTTTGCCAAAAGCCGATGGCAGCGTAGGTTTCCTCTGTCACTGTGAAAGAACACCTTGTGCTTCCTACAGGTGGCTTCAGACTTACAGTGTCTATTTCTGACATTCATAGAGTTTTATTCATCTGTTGGACTCTTCACATTGAAACAAAATTATTGTTATGCAGCCCATTGCATTTACATGTAAAGTCAAGGGTTCCTGACAAAGTAGTAGTATTTGACAAGTTGGGAGTGAGACTGGTCTTAGAAACTATGCAACCGCAACACTTGACTGTGGCTTTTCTCAGCTTGAAAAACTTCTGCACTTTTGCAGCATAACTCAAACTAAAGTGACTTTTAGCATACTTTTAACACTATGTCAACAACAGCAAAGACTGCAAATGCCAGTTTATTCAGATATAACTTCCCAGTGGCTGATTCACTGAGTTACCTTCATACCTTTGCTATGTGAATCCCAAAAGCCACCTAAATCCAGAACATGGACTGATTATAAGGTGTCTAGACAACCTTTTACCATAATCTGACCATTCAGTTTTAAAGCTTTCAAGTTGTCCAAGAAGAAGCCTTACTTCTGCCTGGTCTGCAGTATACCACGTAGCCACATTGCTTTTATTGTGGCTGTCACAGCTGCACAGGACTTTGTGCAACAAGTTGAGGCATGTTTCAGTGGGTTGTCACAAGGTATTGGAGGGACAGTGTCTCATCTCTCAGCCATCCAGACATGATTGAGGCAGGTTGAGGGGCAGTGAATGCACCACAAGGTCAACTGTAACACTTCATTTAAAAATAACACCTGCATCACAAGTGCGATGAAACGGCGAAACAGTGGACAAGTATTGGAGGGTGGAATTTTCCTTTAAGAAGCTCACATTTCGCTGTTAGCCCTGGGCTGTGCCTCAGACCGAGGTCTCCTCCATTATCACAAAGTGGCAATGATCTTGACCTCATGTGATGCTAAATTGCACATCCGACTCACTCTCTTCTGCAAAGAACCTGTGATGCAAATTCACAGAGTTTATATTTAGCCTGTCTTTCATCAGCCTGCTATTCCCCGATGCATTCCCAGTGGCTAAATGGAAAATGTGGACCAGCTCTGTGCTAATTCACACATGTGGACTTATTAGCATTGCCAGTGGCTAGTTTTTTCTATTATTGCACGTGTCTTTTACATACTTGAATTACACACATTCTAATTTTGCTAAGTTCACTCTCTTAATGTAATAAGAGTTAAATGACCAAAGTTTACTCCCTTCTCTGCCTGTTTCCCACAGCATGTTTCTAAGGATGAAGCCAGTCTCATGGGATAGCCATGTTTTGTCTCCATGACAGCTATATCACTCAGCCCTCTCTGCAGTGACCCCTGCACAGCAAAGGATGCTGGGAAATAATGAGCACTTTTATCCCGGTCAGGATGACAAAGATGGGGAGGATGAAGAGGAGGAAGAGGAGCAGGGAGGAGAAAACAGAGAAGAGGAAGGTGGACGTGACACGGAGAATGGAGGATTAGAGGGTCTGGAGGAGAAGGAAATGACGGGAGGACGACAATCCTGGGAAGGGAAAGGCGGCGAGGTGGTGAAACCAGCAGCCATCGTGGTCGGCAGACAGAGAGTAGACCGGCCGCTGAGGCCGGGCAACCTGGGCAACAGGGGTGTCAATTACATGCCCAATTTAGGCCCAGTACATCCACAAGTTGCCAATAAGCAGCAGCAGCATCTCTTGGCAGCAAAAAGAAGAGCTCTCATGGAGCGCAGCATGACCACAGTGGCCCCACTGGAGGACACTTTCCTGACCATGATGGTGTTTCGCATTGGGATTCCTGACATCAAACAAACAGTAGGTGCATCAGAAGTGTGTGTGAAATTCACCGAATGTGTCCACCTACACTGCAATCCCAGCATCTTGATGACCCAAATTCAAAACAAATTTAAATCCACAAAACAGAAGTATAAAAGAATAAACTTTTCGGGCTCATTTAAAATCAACCATTTAGAAGTTTAGTTATCTGTTACAGTCTCCCTCACAAACAGGGCACTGACTTGAGGTCTTTCCAAATGTGGAAGTAGTTCAAGTCAGGTCTCTGTGGTATTATTGCCTCAGAGAGAGAAAAGCTTTAATGTGACAAACAGAATTTAAAACATAATATTTACTTTAACTGTTAAGGCATGTATGCATTTGGCTTATGTGACCATTATGGATCCTGATCTATTTGCAAGTACAGACAAGACTAAAACTGTTTTTCTTTGTATTTGTAGAACAATTACATAAATACATACTTGCTTTTAGTTTTTGGATCCTGAAGAAACACTCTCTCATCTTGTTTGTACTACGATTGTATGTACAGCAAAATGAAAATAAACTTGATTTGATTTGATTTAATTAAATAACTAAACTTAAAAAAAAAACACTTTTTTGATCCACATATGATCTACATTGGTGAGTATTTTTAAAAAATGGTGAACAGAGATTTGAGCACAAGCTGAGCCTTTGGTTGCTCCTTTCCAGTGAGGCCCCTCAGTGTTCATCCTCTCGCTCTGTTTTTCACCCTGTGTTTCTCTTTGTTGACAGTAGAAAGGGACTGCTTCCCTTCTAAATCCAGCTGTTTTGCATTTGCAAATTAAAACATTTGAAGTGATTTTGCTGTAGAGTTGACACTGCAACTGCTTCAGATTAGTCACTGAAAAGAACCCAGAGGTATTTGACGCAAGGACTTTTGAAAAAATTGGCCAAATCGTTTGCACAACTGTACGAGCACATCTCCTATTTCAAAGCGTTTTCATTCCAGTCTTCCCACAGGCCCAGAGATGAGTCCCAAAGTGACGTAGAAATATTACAGCTCGACTTGTGTTGAGCAGCCTGCAAGGGCAGAAATATTCAGTCAACAACACCATGCAAACATCTGCCTTGGGTCAGGTATGGTCATAATTAGTTTCCAAAACTGAAGTTGGCATCGTTTCACACTTGCAGCAGCTCTCAGCTTTATGGTGGTGGCAGGTGAGAATTGGCCAGTCCACACACACCACATCCAGGTGAGAATGGGCGCCCCGCTGTAGTCCCTCCCCCATCTTCCTTTCTCCGTTTTCAACTCCCTGAACATGCCGACTGTTCTACATGTCAGCTAATCTGCCCTCAATATAACAGTAATTGCTAATTATCTAATAGGTTTTTAATGAGTTTGGGGAGAGCTGAGGAAGTGAGTGACTCTGGAAAGGAAGGAATATGTGGAAGGCATCTGTGTTGCTCATAGGGCTCCACGAGCCACGGGCATCATATTCAGCTCCGCAATCACTGACAAACACTCAGCATCCAAAACCTTGCGGCAGAAATATTACCGAGCTGAATTAAAGAGAGATAAAGCGAGAGAATGAGTGTCGGTTAAAAGGACCGAGGGAGGGAATGAATGTGATAAAGGCAGACATGGGGAGTAAATAAGTAAAGACGTGAATAAGCATTCTCAGAAACTGTAAAACTGTATGTTGAAGGTGTTAATATTTCTCCTGAGGGGGGCACAAGCGCTGCCAGAAAGATCTCGGAAAATCCTTGATTGCATATAACAGAATAGTGAGGGGAGAAGTGTCGCTGTAATGTACAGTATACATTACATTAGACTTCTCTCTGAGGAATTAGCTACTCGATCTCTGTCTCTTTCACACACACACACACGCTGCAGAACTACATACGCCACACTGCACAAGGACACTTCCATAACGACGCACAGACACACACATATACTTTACAGCTCACTTATGCGCGTGTGCATAAACACGCACACACGCGCTCATCCACGTCATGTGGTTTACCTCCCAGGGACCACCAAGACATTGCTACGGCAACGGGTGCCTGCCTCCACTAATGAACTGGTTGCCATGCCAATAGAGTTGGCTACGCTATCATACAGTGCAACCGAGTGGGGGCTTAAAAGGGGGGATTGAGGGGACATAGAAGTGTGCTGAGCTGTGCAGTTTTGCCTGCCGTCCTCTGAAATGGAACAATAGCATGAATGCACATATCTCACTCAGACCTCTCAGCCCTGTTGTTAAAGCCCTGCCTTCCTTCAAGGTTCTCCTTTGGCTCCATACTTCAATGAGAAAAAAAAAGAAGAAGAAGGTCCTCCTGTGGAAATGCAACAAAATGGAATAATATGAGGAAATGGGCAGTGCACAAATCACAGTGAAATCTAGTTAGGCACACTGCACTCCCCATAATACATCCAAGGTATTTTCTCATTGTGGCCAGTGAGCCTCGGGTGTTATCGCACACAGACATACTGTAAGAGCCAAAGGAGATTTTCTCTTCAAAGTAGTTTGTTCCTCCTGTTCTGAATTGTAGTGCAAATGCGATACTTTTCATACAGATATCAAAGAAGAAAATAACAAAAGGGGAAAATTTATCCCATTATGTGATTCTCACCCCTTCATTAGAGGAGAAAGATATGGTATGAAAATAAATGTGATCCAGAACCAAACAAGCGGGTAGCGCCGACGAAAAGGATGGTATAAGTCATTTAAGTCATGGCTGTGGCAGGCGATTAATTATTTAAAAGCAATGCATTCATATTCCGCACACACCACATTCTCATGCATTCATCATTCACCAAGTGATTTGAAACCATCATGTTACATTATTAATCCATAATAATAAAAAGTGTTTGGCCAGATATTTAACCACAGTGACTAACGTGTTTATACACACAAAAACCCATCCAGTCCAATATTTAAAAATCTTATAATAAAATAGACATTGCCATTAAAGTAGTTGTCATGTAATGACAACTATCTTATTCCAGATCAAAAAGGCAAAACTGAGGCTTCTGCTATGAAGTGTTCCGACATTGTTACTTAATCAAAGGAAGCAATACTGTGATGTAGAACTACAAGAAGTTTTACTTAAAGTACATAACAGGGTTTCTTCTGCCTCTGATGGGCGACGGCATAACAGTACGTTATAGACAGTATAAGAAAACAGTCTGTGCAGTAAGTTTGATCAATCCACATACAGTCATGGTAATGAGCCTGTGTTACCCTATTTGACAGAAATCTGTGCATTTGCTGATTATTTCTGAACATGTGATTAACAAAACTGGCTAAAAAATTTTTTTAAAAACGGCTTTTAAAAACTGTCAATTGTTATCATTTTGGTGATTTTCCTTCGACACAGGATAAAATCTTGTTAAAAACTGATCTCTATCCAGGAAAACCATTATATTATCAGCTACATGTACTTATCAAAGGTAAATGGTATTAAACTCATTATTCATTGTCTATCTAGGTTATATTATTCATGTATGAAGAAACAATTTTTATTCTCATTGTTGTAGCTTGTTATGTACGCAAGACAATTTTTATCCTATAACATTGTGTTATCATATCTTATTCATAGATTTTCTCTCGAAAATCTAAAAAAAACCAAAAAAAAGACTAGCTATGCATTTTGTTAATGAGGTGGGGAATACAATATTTTTTCTGACATGTAAGTAGTAGTGAAATACTGACATAAAACTTAAAATTGTTCCTACATCTGAAAAATGCAGCATATTCTCTACAATACATTAGCTTATCGAGCTAACTAGTTAGCCAACAAGCTAAGCTAACCCATAGCTTGTAAGCTACTTGGTTTGCTAACTGCTTCTCTTTAAAGGTTAAATATATTATTTTTGACAAATGCATTTCAGGTTGGCCTCCCATTGTCCTTTACATTTTAAATCAAAGTTCTCCCTAGAAAGAATATTCCTACTAGTATATATATATATTTCTTCATTAACCTGTGGTGGGAGCTAACAGCACAGATAGCTAATATACATAATAAATGATAAACTGAAGGAAAATCCAAAATAAGGTGCCACCATGTGCTGCCAGAACAGCTTCAGTGCACCTTAGCATTAATTATCCAAGTCTCTTTAACTCTACTGTAGAGACAAAAACTTTTTTTTTGCAAAAGATATTTCCTCCTTTGGTGTTTTGATGGGGTGGCAGAGCATTCTGTCTAACACATCCTCCCAGACGGGTTCAACTGGGCTGAGATCTTGTGGCAGCGAAGGCCAAACAAATGATTTACATTATTTTCATGCTCATCAAACCATTCAGTGACCCCCCTCCTGCCCTGGTGATGGGAACATTCATCCTGGAAGAGAGCACTTCCATCAGGATAAAAATGTGTTATCATCAGATAAAGGTGATCACTCAACTTTGTATTTATTTGCAGTGACTCTCCCATCTAAGGGGACCCAAAGCATGCCAGCAAAATCCCCCCTGCAGCATGAAACAACCACCGGACCCCCTCGCTGTGGGGGTCAATGGTTTAGGTTTTTACTTTCATTCGTCATCTGTCTGTAGTTTATCCCAGCAATTTGGCAGTGAATGGCAATTTCCTCAAAGCGCTGAAAAATGTTATAAAAAACACAATCTTTTCTGAAAATCATTCACAATCCTTGTCCACAATTAACATTGGCGCACACATGAAGCAACCCTTTAAACCAGTATTTTCACTATTATCCCTCTCGTCTGCCTCCAGAGCAGACGTACATGACAGAAACACGAGCAAATCTGCACTCTGCCTCTGACCTTGGCTCTGCCCTTTGCCTCCTGTCTGTCAGAGGTGTCTCCAGTTTGACCAGGACTGCACGGTGTGGAGCGCCAAGCAGCAGATCATCTGTTCACTCGGCGAGTCGCTGTGGGACGCCTACAACTACGGCCTCTTCCAGCCGGCTGGAGACGGGCGGGACGCCAAGTTCCTGGAAGAGACGCGACCCCTGCGGGACTATTCACAGTCCTTGGAGAAAGGGGTGCCTTACCTGGAGGTATGACGAGGCCACTGGGTGCAGGACCACATAAGTATCTCCTCAGTACCAACATTCCCTTGAAATTCTCACAATATAACACAGATGTAGAGTCTGAGATTTAAATTACAGACATTATCTTTCTTTTTACTGTCACCTGTTCAGTTTCCTAAAATGAAAATCTTAATACTCTTTAATAGCCTTCACTACACTGTCAGGATCAGTATGATAGGGGTTTTTACTTTATTCATACTTTATTCATTTCTTAACCTAAAAGTAGTCATATTTAAATATACTGAGTCCCCAAATTCCCTCAAAAGGTGCAGAAGTTATGAGTTTAATTTCTTCTTGGATATCAGTGGACCGCTTTGGTTCTGTGATCTATTGCATTGTTGCACAGATACTTGTTTCATGTTTTTTTAAGGTTCAGATCAAAAATAAGTCAAAAGAAACAATTAAAAATATCTTATATACAGCTAATGTACATTTTTATTCTTTTGCAACTTCTGTAGAAGCTCAAACTCTGGTGCTGCATCATACTTTGAAAACTTTACGGCTCATAACTAAATTAAAAAAAAAATAAAAGAAATCGTCCACAAAACAACTCAAAGTTTAGTTTCCTTTATTAGAATTCCGGGGCTCTGCACAGTAAATGAACTGGGTAAGGGGAATCTTTACAAAATTGGATGGATTTAATTGAGTTCTGTACTATTATGTAACTTGCAAATTATATTTCTCCTCTATTTGCTTAAAGTGGGTTGTGAGATAGCATCAATGTGAAGTTTCCGTGCTGTAATACAATTATCTCACAGTGCCCTCTGCTGGTTCAGCCGCTGTAAAGGCTGCAGAGCTGGGTGGGGCTGAAAGAGGATCCTGCACTCACAGTTTGGCTTCAAACCAGAGTATTTACATTCTTGACTAAGCTCCAGATGAGGACATGACTGTGTGCTGATGAAGCCTTGTAGCTACGTTTTGCTCCACCGCAGAATGTGCAAAAGTTTCAGGCACGGCAAGTTAAAGTCAAGATGACTTTTAAAAAATAAAATCATGGATATTCTTTTTCAACAGTGCATTAAAAAGATAAAAGCTAATAACTATTTGATGTGACCACTCTTTGTCTTTAAAACAGCACCAGTTCTACTTGCACACAGTTTTTTTTTGTAAGATACTTGGCAGGTAAGTTGCTCCAAACATCTTGAAGAAGTTGCTGCATTTATTGTGCGGATTTGGGTGAGCTCTTCAT
This sequence comes from Stegastes partitus, assembly GCF_000690725.1. NCBI lineage: Eukaryota > Metazoa > Chordata > Actinopteri > Pomacentridae > Stegastes > Stegastes partitus. The sequence goes on along the minus strand of NW_007579632.1, from coordinate 56,091 downwards.
CTCAGCCCACATTGTTTCAATGATGACAAGATCAGAGGTTTGCGGGAGCCACACCATCTGCAGCCTTGCTTTTCTTCTCACAATGAGATTGGGACCAATTATACCCCTCCCAACATGATTGATAAAAATCTAAATATTTAAAGTGCCTGAAACATTTGCACAACACTGTCTCTCCCATTTCCGCGACTGTATGTATTTATAAAATAAGTACTGCCATCTGAGTCGCTGCTTTGGTGAGTCGGCCCAGTAATATAGAGCAGTTTCTGAATAGCATTAGTTCTTACAAGTTACACACGGGGTAGTTCATTTATAGCAAGTATTAAGCCTGATTATGCCTTTATTCTGGAAGCCAAACTCATCTCTGTTGCCGGCAGCTGCTGCCTAGATGTCTGAGGTGCGATGGATAGTTGAGCTCAACTGTCAGCTGTGTGATGAGTTCTTAGACGCCCCACCTCAGAGCTGCTCAGCTTTTTCAATCGTGATATTGTACCGATGTGGAGACTATACCTCCAGTCAGGTGGTTTTTTTCTAGATGGGGTTTCCTGTCAACAGGTAGTTACACTAAGTTTCTGTTATGTCGGGTATTCATGGATTTTCAAAGACAGACTGACTCTGAAAGACTGAAATTCAATATTTTGCATTTCCCTGCCTGTTTTCTTTTCTTTTTTATTTATTCCTGGCAGAATAGAGAATACTCTGAAACATTAAAAAGAAAAAAAAGACACATGAACATTGTAGGACATATTGCTGCAGCCCTGCCATCAGAGGGGGTAAAAGGGTAAAACTGACCCCTGCCCAAGGCCCACTGGGGGTCCATGCAAAGGTCTATGGGTAAAACTAAAATTGGAACAAGTAAGACAAATGGATGAGAAGCCCAATTTGGAAAATGTTCTCCTTCTGTTCAGAATTCTGAATCTACAAATACAAAATAAAACTACACATTTAAACAAATACACAGTTTTTACAACAGTGCAGAAAGAAATCTCCACGTAAACCTGCTAAACCTGGTTTATTGATGTTATCGGTGAGCTGTTATATTTTGAAATAGTAAAACTGTGCAGTTCTTGTGACGTATTTGGCCTTTTATCAGCATGAAGTGTTTGCTGTGATCAAAATAACGCCTCCCCAGATATAAACCAGTATAAACACAGGTATTCTAGTTTGTCATTACCTAATCTAATCACACAAAAGACAACAAAGCCGTCTACTTAAGCCCTGTTTAAACTTCTCCCCAAAACCAAATCTAATTTAGATTTCTGAAGAAATAAAGCATGGGAGTGTTTCAGCAACTCTTGAGTGGGAGTGGGAATTTCTGGAAACCGTTAACAGGAATACCGGTACCTTTTCTGAACTATGGATTTACAGCACAAATAGTAATCTGTTTGCTATTTCCCCTATGTAGGCTGTCTGATAAACTGAACTGTGTTGCAGTGAGATGATTCATAGTTTTCACACGTATCTTTTTCTGGTCCTCAGTTTAGGTACAAAACCAGAGTTTATAAACAGACCAATCTGGATGAAAAGGCTCTTGCTAAACTCAGCACCAAGGTATTTCTTTTTCTGTCAATTGAATGTTGCTCTTCATTGCTGTTCGGTGTTTAGTTCCATTCACTGACATGCTTTTCCATTGTTTTCTACACTCAGGCCAGTCTGAAGAAGTTTCTGGATTACATTCAGACCGGCACAATAGAGAAAATGGCAAAAGTCCTTGATAAAGGTCTTGATCCAAATTTTCATGACCCTGACACTGGAGGTGAGTTTTTCACAAGCCTGTGTCTCACCAAGAAATTACATTTGCTTCTTCCAAGCCGTAGTAAGTGTAAATATTAAATGAGAGTATCTGGGGGTCACTTTCACCTCTCTGCCTGTCACCCCTCCTGCCCCGGAACCCCTCTCTGTGGGTCAGAGACCCCGCTCACAGTAGCCATGCAGGCGGGCCTGTCGTTGGAGGGCACCAGGATGCTGATTCAGGGCGGCGCTCACCTCGACTTCAGGAGCAGAGACGGCTTCACAGCGTTGCACAAAGCTGTTCGGGCTCACAATCATGCTGGGCTGCTGGTAAGGACAAGTTAAAGTCACATGCACGCAGAGTACAAACACACTCAAGTACGCCAGGAGGGATTTCTAATTACAGGGTAAAAGCAAAACAGCATAAATACCCCATGGAAATGGTCTTTAACTAAGTAATTAAATAATTGACCACTATGAGCCCTGCAACAGAGGTGCAGAGACATTTTAAGGACTTTTCAGTGGCCTCTACATTGTATGTTTTTCACATTACTTTTGGTATGTTGGTTCCTTTTTCTTCGAATGAATTACCTTTTTCTGCCTTTTTGGAGGTTTGATAGCTGCTTCATGTTGCTTCAAAACCCACATATAGTGTACAAAACCTGGTGTGTCACTGACAAATCATTGTATATTGTTTATAGCTGTGGTAATCTTACTTTAAGCTCTCCTTTTCTTTTTGTTAATTCTTTGTATTGGTGTTATCCATGTAATCAATCCAAAAGCAATTGCATAATCATATAATGTTCCACCTATTGTATAGACACCCCCCACACACAAACACAAAGACACACACATCCCACTTCCACCCCCCACGATCAATTTGCAGTTTTACAGTATGTGCTATTACATGTGAATACAAAGAAAAGCTAACTGGCTGGTATTGTTCCATATTCAGATTTCATTTGCTTTTTTTGATTTTTCTTATCATGAAATCAATCAATATGTTTTAGTTTATTTATGTAGTGCTAATTCACAACATATAATAAAATAATAAAAAAATAAGACTCAACACAAAAAGGGATAAAGTCAGTTTGACAAGCTCTCCAAAGAGGTGAGTCTTTAGCAGCGACTTAAAATTCCCTGAAGTCTGAGCACTTCTTACATGGAAGATAAACTGTTCTAGAGATTAGGAGCCTCTGCAGCGAAGACTCGGTCGCCTTTCTTTTTGTGCCTAAATATCTGAACATCCAGGAGCATCTTTCTGGCAGACCTCAGCGCTGTAACTGGAATATGAAGATGCAAGAATTACATGGCATTACAAGAGTATAATCAAATGGTGATAAAGGAATGGAAGAGAGGAACGTCTTTGATAGGATTTCACCTCAACTCAAGAAAGCTGGTTGTGACCACTGCCTATCACACTTAAAGAATGTGTGAAAAATCAGTCCAAGGTTTTTAACCAAAAAGGCATAAGAGTGCCGTCAGGGTCAGCCTGAAGGACAACTGACTAAAAATAATGATCTCTTTCTTATTTTTATTAAGAATGAGAAAGTTTAAATCCATCAAGGTTTTAATATCTTGAAGCCAGACAAGCAGGGGCTACACCGAGTCTGTACTTTTCATTTTTACATTTAGATAGAAATGTATGTCGTCTGCAGCACTTGTGGCTGATGTCTCTTAAATATGGACCTCAAAGGAAGCGTATACAATTAAAACAGGATTGGGCCCAAAATAGAGCCGTGGGGGCCTCCGCCAGTAAGCGGTGCTGAAGTTTAAGAATGCAAGCCCAACAGGGAACCAAGAAGCTCCTGTCTGTCAGAAAAGCCATTTAGGAACAGTGTCTGATGCCGACACTGTTTCAGACCTGATGTAAAGATACTGTGAGCCCCAGAGTCAAAAGCAGCAGTCAAGTCTGTATCTTCCAGAATAGCAGAGTTTCTTGAAACAACAGTTAAAAGAGGACCACACTTAGTTAAGTTTTTAAACCAGACTGAAGCTTTTCATAAACACCACGGTTATCTAGATAAGTCAGCTGCTGGATAAGAACTACTTTCTCCAGGTAACTAAGAAATCTGCCTGAAGTTTGAGAGGACTGAAAAGTCGATATTTTTGTTTTTGATAAGAGGCTGTTGCACAGCATATTTAAAGGCAACTGGGACACGATGTGATGTAAGAGCTGCATTTTATCAATGCAAGAGTATTCGACCAATGAATGATAATAAAAACCTCACTGAGCAGTCGGGAGGAAGCACTGTGTGCACGGAACAATTTGTACTCTGTAAATACTGAAGCACCTCTGTGAAAAAGGAGAGTGATACCGGCTCAAACTGATCATCGCATAACAAGTTACCTCAGGGTGTTTCACTGAAGGTAGAGACCTCATCATATTATATTACAGCGAGAAACCCATTTCATACTGTGAACAACAGAAATGTTTAGCCCAACGAGCCAGCATTAGTCAGTTACATCTGAATGATTTTACTGCTGCACAGAGTTAAATACTAACTTCACTTTGACCTCCTTTTTTCTAGTCTCTCTTGTCCTTCGGAGCATCTCCAGACTACAAAGACCGCTGTGGCCTGACCCCGCTGTACCACACTGTGCTGACAGGGGGAGACACCTCCTGCTGTGAGACCCTGCTCTATTACAGGGCGAGGCTGGGGACGAGGGACGAGAACGGCTGGGAAGAGTCCCATCAGGTAAACCCATGATATGAACTCCAATACAAGTCAGTCAACCGGTCTGTGTGTTTGTGGTGGTTTCATGGTTTCCTCTCATATTTTTATGTGAAACTGGTCTTCGTCTTTCTCCATGTAAACTTCAGCAATGCACCAACGTGTCCCCGTCTTATTTCTGTGTTTGACGTCGTGTAACATCGCCCTCAGTGTTTAGCCGCACCTCTCTCCTCTCGGCCTTCCTCACTCGTCTCTCCACTCTCTCTCCTTCCTCCCCTCCTTCTCTCTCTTTCCATAGCACAGGGATGAAGAGGAGTTTGGAATGGAAGAAATACATAAGGTACCCTTCATCCCAACATCTCATCATCCCTACCAGCCTTTTAGAGGAAAAAAGAACTGAGAATCATAGTACAGTTATGATGTAAATAGTGAATGAAGTGACCACATTGTTTCCTTAAACGTGTCTAAATCGGAGTCATCTCGAGCCGAGTCGAGTTCAGAAAGAGCATTGGATATTATCTCTTTCTTGCTGTATTTATGGGTGCATTGCCTACATTATTGTCTCTGTGACATTCTGGTAAATTTGTGTTTGTGCTGCGAGCCGGTTGTCATGGTGTTTTATTTTGGATTTCTTTACTTTGTACGTATCTTGTGATATTTTAGTCCCTGCAGAAAAATATGAGGAAACCTCTCCGGCTGCTGTAAAGCTCATTTCTGTTGTTTTACTGGTTTCTGTTTCCTTTCTTCTCCACCATTGTGCAATGTAATTGGCTCCTACCTGTTTTTCTGTGAAAGTAATTTTGGGTCTAAATGTGGATGTAAGACATATAATTTCCTTTTCTCTTGTTTGTCGCAATGTCTTTCTTTTTTTTTTTTCCTCTCTTTTTTTTTTGAACTAATTCTTTTTGCACTATCCTGTCCTCGTGCTGTATGAAACAATGCTTATCATTTGATCTTTCCTCCCTCTATACTTGATAATACTAACAATTTGCGGATATTTCTATTACACTCTTGACATTATAAGGCTTGCCAGAATGGCTTTGCACAGCACTTGGAGCATCTGCTGTTTTATGGGGCAGACACCACTTCTCAAAATGCCTCAGGGAACACCGCACTTCACATCTCTGCCCTGTACAACAAGGCAAGTAGGGAACGGATCCCTCATATGAAACTATAATAATTACTGCTGTTTATTTTCGAGGCGTTAACTAATCGCTTTCTCTCTCTGAATGATCAGGAAAGCTGTGTCCGTGTTCTTCTGTACAGGGGAGCCAATAAGGAGGCAAAGAACAAGCATGGTCAGACCCCTTTTCAGGTAAATGCTTTAACTGTTAACTGCAATGTCTGGAAGGTGCATTTGTAGAGTAGCTTTGAGGAACAGTTTTGTTTAAGAAATAGCAAAAAATCACAAGAGCTGGAACAATGCTATTCCAATTTGTGCTCTGTTCGCAGGTAGCTGTAATGGCTGGTCACTTTGAGCTCGGGGAAATCATCAAAAACCACAAAGATACTGACATAGGTGAGCTTTTCCGTCGAGCTTCTGAAGTGTCACAGTCAGTTCACAACACCTGCCTGCTTTGTACTTTCCCAAATGTCTTGTTTATGTGCCCTGACAATATCTTTTCTTTTCCCTGACAATCTACCTAATTCCTTCCTCCTCCTTCATGCTGTCACATCAAACCTCACCCCTCTTCCTCACCTCCCACACCCGACCTCTGCACCTTCGCCATAAACCCAAATGCATCTCCAGTGCCCTTTTTGGAATCGCCAAAGTTTGTCCCCAGGCGAAAAGAGAGCTCCCACACACTGCCTCTGCCTTCGCTTCACTCCCACCCACTCCTGCGTGCTAATAGCGATAACACCATGACCCAGTCTGACCCTCTGCCCCCTCCCAACAAGGCTGCAACCAACCCCAACCCAGGACAGGTACAGAGGGCCTTTAGGTGGATGCTCGTCTCTGTGATGTTAGATGTGCTTTCCTGATGTTGCCTTCTCAGTCTTTTCTGTATAATATGTTACAGCATCAGCTTTGATGCTCTGTCTATATGGGTTTTTGCAGGGCCAGCGCAGGGCCTCCATCGGCATGAGAAGCTCCAGCAGCCCCAGAACTCGTACTCGCTCCCCCTCCAGAGGAAGAGGAGGCCAAAGTGACACAGAGGAGAGGCACCGGCAGCCACGGGGGAGGCAGGGGTAAGAAGAGAGAATGTGCACAAGAAATAAAGAAGACTGGATGGCTCTTACTCTGACCAGATCCTTTAAGGCTATTTAGCAGAAGGGAGTCACTCATCTCCAGTTACCATCAGCTGTATGCAAAGAGTACTGTTGCATGCTGTGCTGTATTTTTAGTTACAAATATGTCACCTATTTTAAGTGTGCTATGAGTGAACAGTGTTCTTCTTCACTCCCTGAAAAAAGGTTTAAAAAATGTCACAATAGCTCGGTCGGCTATAACTTGGCCATAAATACGGGTCTATAGCTATATATAAATCTCACTTAAATTTAGCGAATGAAAGAGGACTCAAATCCTTTATTTCGGTAAAAGTACCAAATACAACAATGTTAAAATACTCTTGCATGAAAAATCTAATTATTATATATGGCTTAATTAGATTAATAATAGTGAAGCATCGTGTGTCAGCATCATGTTACTCTTGTAGCTGCTGCAGGTTTAAACCACTTTATATCCAGTTTTATATCCAGAGACAAGATCCAAGACAAATCTAAGGGCTCGACACATGATTATAGAGAGGGGAAAGAAGAAGAAAAAAAACAATGTACTGAAGCACAAATCTATTTTCAGTGTCTGGACTTCTTCTCCAGTCTTGGATTTTTGGTGAGATATTGGATCATTTGAACGTTAAATCATGTGGGAGAAGTTTTATAGGGAAAAAAATCACTGTTTCCCAAAGCTGCTAACATCTCATAGACGTCTGAAATATGACCTCAGCTACACACGGGTCTTTGAAAGATGTGAGAAACCGAAAAGATTGGAAAGCGCTGGTTTAATCGTCTCCAACAGTTGGTTGAAGTTTAAAACCTTGTTGTATTATCCACTGTGTCAAATCTGTATCTTAAAAGTAACTCAGATAAATGCAGTGGAGTTGAAAGCACAACATTTCCCTCTGAAATGTAATGGAGTGGAAGAGTAAAGTAGCATAAAATGGAAATATTTGGAATGGAAATACAATATTTGAGCAAATGTGGCGATGCTTTCAGCTAAATGCCACAGTCAGTGTGCTTACAACTGTGTAATGGCAACGTGAAAACGCAGATGTATACTGTGTTCACCATTTTGGTTTATGGCTTTGTTATGCTAACATTTGATGATTAGCAATACACACCAAGTGCAGCTGAATTCACTTAGTTTTGTCGTAGTAGACAAGTTAATTTAGACCAATAATTGACTCGATGATGTCCAAGATTGAGATTTAAATCGATATTGAGCCATAGAATTATTAGGATTCAGTCTAAATTACTTTCAGAAGAAAGATTTTACATGCTGGATAGTGAAACAAGTTTTTAAAAATCAACACATGATTGAATATTAAACCAGTGGTTTCTGAACTTTTTGACTTCTTACACAAAGCGGTGTGTAGTCAGGGTCGCATTTCAGACGTCTTTGAGTTGTTAACAGCTTCACTAAATAGGGATTTTTCCCGCTAAACTTCTCACATGGTTTGATTTTGTAAATGTTCAAATGATCTAATATCTCACCAAAAGTCAACGAGTCCAAAAAACTGAAAACAGATTTGTGTATCAGAACTGTTATTTCTCCTTTCCTCTCCTGTTAATCATTTCATGGCCACTCAGATTTATCTTCAGTCCCTGTATATAAAGCTGTAAATAAAGCAAATCAAACTGGCTCCACCTGCAGCAGCTACAACAGTAACATGCTGCTGACACACGATACTTGACTAATAATAATCATATGTAGCAACGTATCAGTCAGAGGGACAAAGCCAGTCCTTTAAATGAAATGTTTTATTTGCAATGCTGTATTGCTATTTCTATTTAAATAAAAGACCTGAATGCTTCTTCCACCGTTGTCCAACACCAGATTTATAAGCATTCGTCATCCAGGAAGTATGAATGTCTGAACCAAATTTTGCTCTGATCCAACAAATGCAATACAAATGCTTAAGTAGAGCAATTGTATCACGATTGGTATTTAGACACTGTGCGGAAATTAGTTGTTATCAGGTGAGCTAAGATAAATGAGCTGTGATCAATTAGGCAATAAAAAGTGACAAACTCCTTACAGCAGTTCCAGATGTCAACAGACAATGGACGAGTAGTTGGAGATGCTGCTACCTGCCAGTTAATGCAGTTCAGTACTCTAAAACTTTCTATTATTTTTCATTTTTTTCTATTTCTCAACTTGACAAATTTCGCCTGGGTCAGAGCAGCAGGCTGTCCAACTAACTCAAGTTAGTTTGGTTAAAAATAAATCAATAAAGTTTTTGTAATACCAAATGCATGGTGTCAGCTTTAACACCCAGCGCATGCTTTTGATTATACCTCATTATTAAACTTCCATCTGGACTATTAGTTAAATTGTAATCTAAATGACATTCATTTCTACTTTATGCTAATTTCTTGTATTCCAACTGCCATAGCTGCATAAATTTATCATCATTGTTTTTGCACAGAATAAACTCACACTGTTTGTTAAAATTATTAGTTCCTTCTATGTACCTGACATACTGAATGCGAGACGCTGTGAGTAAATACAAGATTGCCGCCTGCATTCTGACTGCTGCTATGACTGATGAGTATGACTCAGCTCCCGACTGTCTCTGATGGAGCCTGACAAGCTGTATGTCGTCCCACTTGTTTATCACAGTGTGAAACTTATCTCAGTGTTTTGTTATAGACTCTCTGCCTCCTCCTCCCTCTGCAGCGCGACCTCAGCGGGCAGCGGAGGAGGTCAGATGAAGCGTATGTACAGCGCAGTGCCAGGACGAGTTTATGTGGCCACTCGTGCCCACTCTGCTAGCGGAGACAGAGAGCTCTCACTTAACAAAGGGGACAAAGTTAAAGGTGAGAAATGTCAGCGCTTTCACACGGTGAAATATTAAAACACAAAACGGTTTAACCCTCTGAGCACGAAGCAGTTTCCAGGCTCCCGTCACATTTGTTGCTCCCTGTAGGTTCACTGCAATATTAAGTGCTGCACTTCTATGGAACCAGCACAACGTTTGAGACTTCAAAGGTGTCTTTTGTGCATAATAACGAAATTATGATCTATACATTGTGGGGAAAAAAACTGGGAATACAACTGGACAACATTTTTCCAAGTGGCAGCTATGATGGAAAACAGTGTGACTGTTACTATGGCTGCTTTACTATTTACATTTTTAATTTCTTTTTATACTTTTCTATTTTCTGCTCTGTGCAAACACAGCCTGCAGTTCAGCTCAATTCAGTTCAAAGGTCCATGAATTTTGTCTGTTGCAGCTGAGTAACTAGCAGTTTGATGGCTGCACTGACGAGTGCAGAATTTTTGCTTTTTTAAACAGGATCACGTTACTGCAAGCACTTTAATTTGGGCTAATTTTTAATTGAGACATGTAGAGTGATGTGATTTTTGGTGAAATAGTTTTCTGATGGCACGTCACAGATGAGTAAAACTCAAAAACTGTTGAAAATCAGAAAACTATTTCTGTTCTTCAGGTCTGGCTCTGATAAATTGTGAAATTTTGGTAATTTTTATAAAGTAACATGCCTTTTAAACCCGCCTTCGGGTTTTGCGGTTCAGAGAGTGACACGCCGCTATCAAAAAAAATTAACTAATTGCTTTGGAGTCATGTTGTTGTTTAATTGTGAAATTATCAGAGGATTAGCTCTCAACTGCAGATAATTGGGTGTCGTGTTCAGATATCACTGGTGCAGCTGCAACACAGTTTAAAGCCGAAAAATAAAAGCCACTGTATCGAAAATATCAACAGCAAGGAGGAGCTGTACATAAAGGAGAGGACTGTAAACAAGAGAAATGAGAAGCGTCAGCAGACATTTCCCAATTCACCACAAAGCAATACATGTTCCCAGCTATTCTCAGAGCACTGAACAATATAATGATGAAAAAAGTAGCTGAAGCAAAACAAGTTCTTACATGACAGTAGATTTAGGACCAAGCTAAATTCTATCCATCTGTCTATGTATGTGGTTATTTATCTGTCCATGCATGTGTCTCAGTGTTGAGTGTAGGAGAAGGAGGATACTGGGAGGGAACAGTGAAAGGACGCACCGGCTGGTTTCCTTCAGACTGTGTGCAGGAGGTGGGGGCTCCCAGCAAAGACAATCGAACAGGTGAGTTAAACCTGTGGGAGCTTTATGTCACTGCTGTGTATGCTGTTATATATGACCATGTCCATAGTGTGTGATGACAGTCTCCAAGACACAGATTCCATACATAACAAATGTAGCACCAATAACATCGGCCTGCAAGGTAGGGTTTTCTGTATCAGAAACTTGCCCTTCTGCAGTGAGGAGTGTTTGAGCAGAGCTGAGCTGGTGTGCTGAGCTGCAGCGAGTGGAGAGAGGCAGGGGCTTCGTAAATCTAAAAGAAGCAACTGTGCAGTGTTACATCTAAGCCATTTTAAGACAAGATTATTTTCATGGGGAAAAAATGTCTAAATATGTGACTTTACACATTTAGGGGTTTAATTAATAACCGTGGAAGGATTTTAAGCATAACGTAGCTGCAGATCAGCTAAATATATCAGTCTCTCTTTAGATTAGAACAGTCTAAAGTATGCTGCAACACCAAGGTGGAAATGTTCCACCACAGCATTGATTGTCTACTATATGGAAAAGTTAGTGTAGCAAAAAACTTGATTTTGAAATTTTGAAACAAGTCTTTTGTCTGATATTTTTATGTCCTTGTTGTTTAAGCATTAATGTGTAAAGCTGGGGTAGGAAAACATCTGGAAAAGGCAAAAAAAAGAACTCAAACAAAAGAAAAACGGCACCATTTAAAAAGACAATCTTCTTCCTGCAAGTCTCGGCTCTTATGTTTCTGTCCAAAGCCTATCCATCCAAGCATGGCTGTGACTTTTGGCTGCAGTTGGCAGAAGGATAAACTATTAGCAAAGTTGAACATAGCCTCTACAGCCAACCCCTACAAGACCTGTCATAGCTGCTTACCTGTCCAGGAGACAGGAGAAGAGCAGCAAGCTCAGATTATTGTATTTATCGAACTTACCTCCAGTTCTATGAATACATATTTTATTACATTGACTACCAACTCTCTTTTCAGCCTGTCTTCCTTTGTTTGTGCTGTTTTGCAGTGTAGACAACCATTGAGATCTGCACGCACATCTGCATTTAGAAGCTGTCAGGAATAACACCCTCTCTATGAGAAGATGTGTGATTGGCCAGAGTCACTGGTTTCATTTTTTTAAGGCCTGAAAACAAAACCAAGAGGAGATGCAGAAGTTTAGTTTCCTCTAAGACCACTTGAATTACAATATGCTGTGGTTCTTATGTTGTTTTGGGGTTTTTTTGTTGCTAAATTATGTCACAAAATAACGACCTACCATAGCTTTAACTGAAGAAATTTGTTGTTCATATTTTTGCTCTCATTTACTCGAAAGGTGTGTTAACGAGATGCGTATAAAAATAGTACACGTATTGGAGAAGAGGCGTGCTGGAAAATGGGTTAGATATTTCCTCAGGCTGGAATTATCCTTTGAATCATTGTAACACCCAACACATGTCACACTCATGTTTACCAGCAGGCCATTTCGCAGCAGACAGTGGTACATGTACAGTTATTCCCCTTTCCCATATTTTCACAGCTGCACTGTTCACACAGAGAACAAACCATATGCCATGTTGGAGACACAAAAGCATGGTGTAAATATTCATTCGTGTGTCTGTTGTGCTGAAGACACAACACTTCCACAAGAAGACAGAGAAGGTGTCATGACGGAAGCTGAAAGTTTAAATTGGGCATGTGTTTTGCCTGCTTGTGCCTTGCAGAGACCCGCAGCGAGAAAGCCAAGAGGAAGCTTTTCCGTAACGTCACTGTCGGAGCCTACGACGGCACCGATGGCCCCAGGTGAGAAAAGCTGCTGTGACTCCTGCAGTCAGTGATCGGTCAAAAAAAAAAAAAAAGCAGTAGTCAATAAGTAAGTTAGAGCTGCAACAATCATCTGTCTGCTTCAGTCCTGCTGTAAGTCAAGCTGCCCTGAAGTAATACTGTGGTCTGTAAAGTCTAAAAATGCTGGAAAAATGTAAATGTGATAGACTTCTCGCTGAATGCATGCTGGGCGTAGAAAATAGATGGATTAATAAAACTAAGCCTGAGTGGCTGCAGCCTCTGATGTAGTTTTGGATTGTCACATTAGTGTGGGCAGCAAATGAACTGTCTGCTCTCTGTTTATCACTGTAAGGCAAGACTGTGAGGCCAGTCAAGGTGATTGAAATACACTGTTGGTTCGTGGGCTACAATAGGTTCTTGTGTGTGTGTGTGTGCAGCGTGTGTGTATGTGCTCACTTGTTTCACCTATTGTGCTTTGATGTCTTCCCGCTTGCTGTATGCGTCTGTTTTCTGCTGATGCTGAACTGTGCTTGTTCCCGATTGTTGTGCCGCGTGAGCACGTCACCGCTTAAAAGAACAAAGAGCAGCCATGTCATTTTCAGCTCGTCCCCTTTTGACTCCACCAAACAAACGCACTTGTCTCTTTGATACTTCCATCCACATGCTTCTATCTCCCCCTCTTGTTGCTCGCGCACACTGAGCGCAATAATGATATAATGAAAGGAAGACGGGGAGTTTCTCCTGCTCTTCCGTGGCATCCATCTAAAGCTGCAGCTCAGCCCTGGGCTATGAAGCTATGTATGTTTGTTTGGAGTTAGCGTGCATGTGAATGTGAAAGTGGCTCTGTCTTTGTGTGTACATACATCATCCAGCTGATGAGTCATGAGGAGGCTGAAGCACTGGTTAGGTCCCTGGGCTAGTGAGAAGGACTTACTAGTTGCCATCCTGGGGTTTTACAGCCTCTTACGCATTAAAGCTGACATTACCCTTGTGCTGAGCAGCTTTCACTGTCATTCAAAAAAAAAAAGAAAAAAGGCATTCACTTTAATGCAGCTGCACTTGTGTTCCAAATGGAAATAGCAGCCACTGGGGTTATATTACCTGTGCTAAGTTGGTTAAGCATAATTGCAGAGCTGTGGTGAAGTGGTGCTCAATTAAGAGCAAGGTGATCCGGAGCATGTTCTGTCACTGCAGCTAGGCATTTGGGAGAATGTCAATTACCGTTTCAGAGGGAGATGGAGAGAGGAAGAGTGTTTGTTAGGCTGGGTGCTGATGACAGCTCTGGTTTTAAAGGAGACGAGGGAGCAAAGTTGGCAAATATGTGCATGTGCCGGTGAATCCAGGGTGGGAATCAGCTGTTTGGATATCTGTGATAAACCGGTCATGAGGATGTGCAAATGCAAGCGCTGTCTCCCCCCTGCGTTACGTTTATACCCATCCCCCGCATCCCCACCCCGCAAATTCATCTCTCCGTCTCCCCTATTTTGCAACCAAACCCTCATCCAGCGCACATTCTCTCTCTCTGTTGTGACAATGGCTGGTACCCTCATCACTCACTCCCTCTCTTTCTCCCTCCGTCTCTCTTTCACATTGTCTTTCTCTTGTCTGAAGTACGCCGGGTGCAGACCATCACACTCTCTCTCTCCCTCTCTTCTTCGTGGCCGTCACTGGGCCCCAGAAACAGGAGCGTGTGGTTCATTTACAGGTAGCGGCTGTTTCCTCATTCATTGGCTGGCTATGGATGTGAGGAGAGGACAATGGAGAGAGGGGAGAGGTAGATGATGCTATTGAGAGGCCGTGCCTTTTCAAAGACAGACTAATAAGCTATGTATTCTGTGTGTGTGCGTGTGTGTGTGCGTGTGTGTCTTTGAGTGTGTGCGAATGCGTGCGCGTGTCTTAAATTCGTATTTTCCCTAATGCATGTGCAAATCTCTGGGACGGAAGTAGCTA